>NW_015632787.1:4513-5830 GCF_001515625.1 Sinocyclocheilus rhinocerous
CGCAGGCGGCTCGCACAGGACACTGGAAGGGGCAGCATCCATGGCGCTTTGGTAGGTGTGACGAGTGGGGGCGGGGCCGAGAGCCGTGGGAACGGAGCGAGGCCGGTGGAGTGATTGCTAATGAGGGACACCTGCACCCACTCACCGGTCTCGAGTCTCACGGAGGAGCTCCGGAAGGATAAAGGAGGAGTGACTACAGTGTTGGACCAGGACTGGATTTTATTTTGTGTTTTGGTTTCGTTTGTGCGCGACAGTCGTCCGCGAGGGGCTGTCGCGCTATTTTTGTGTTTATTTTAGTATTAACGTTTCTTTGAATGTTCGCCGGTTCCCGCCTCCTTCTTCCCGTGACTACAAAGTTTGTTACAATGATGTATGTGGCTCTGTGGAAAGATGAAGCTAGTTGATATACAGCATACGTATAGACAAAGAAGCACAAGTATACCTCTAATGAGGATCTTTTGAATCACTATCAGCAGAATTGTAATCACAATCATGGTCATGATGTTCATTGTTGCCAGAACTAAAGTAATTGGGTTCCACATGAACTGTAAATCTGAAATAGTGACATAGATGTGAGATTCCATGTGCTACAATAAATACATAAAATACATAACATTCAACTTATGACCAAAGACATTGCGGTACTAAAAATTATTTCTACCAAATCAAATATTACCTTCAATAATTAACTTAGTTCCATTTCCAAAGTGTATCTTCCCACATGTGGCAACAGCACAGTAATAAATCCCAGCATCAGATGGTCTGAGTTCAGTCTGAGAGAGACTGTAGACACAGCTCTGGGTAGAAAAGCCGTTCTCTGATCTCTCCATACACTGATCACTCCTGTTATCACGGGTGTAAATGAGTCCTGGATGAGAATGTCCTGATGAATGTCTGAACCAGTAGACGCTGTATTCTCCTGCACAGATCTGACTGATGACCGAACACTGCAGAGTCACTGAATCTCCTGGATGAAGTCTGTCAGATACAGGCTGCTGGAGAACAGTGGTGCTTCTTATTCCGTCACTCTCTGAAAGAAAAATGTAACATTCTGTACATACATTAAAACAACACACATATGTGAAGTCAGATTGTGGGTAAAGCTCAGAATATTGTCATAAACTCACCTTTATGTAGAAGAATCGTTCCTTCTCCAAATTTAATAATGTTCAAGAAGCTCACAGCACAATAGTTGGTTGCAAAATCATATTCTTCGAAGTGTATGATGGTCAAATTAAAAGAGCCAGTTCCAGTTCTGATACAGTATTTATCTGTATTGTTAAAGCCATTTTGATATGTAACACTTCCAGAGCCATG
>NW_015632788.1:0-560 GCF_001515625.1 Sinocyclocheilus rhinocerous
CGACCCCCTTGGGAGGTTCCCCTCAGACACGACCTGCTGACTCAGACTCGGGGCATGATTTGGACATCCCCCATCAGGATTTTTGGAACTAATGGGTGTGACCCCTGAGCAGAGTTGTAATGTGTTCTGGTCTCTTGGCAGAGATTACGACACTATTCTTAATTCTAGGGCTCCCTCCACGAGACGCTGTATGCCCTTAAGTGGACTCAATCTGGACCCAGTCCATTACCCTGTAGGGACCTGCCACAGGTTTATGTGGCTGCCATATCTGCTGAGCATTACCCATAGAGGTGTTTCAGCGGGATGTCACCCTCTGGTTTCCCGTTTCATGCATGGACGAGACGGCTTAGGCCTTTCCGCCCAGCACAGATTCCTTTTTGGGACCTATTTTTTGGTTGGAAGGCCTGGCAGGCCATCCATTTGAGCCTTTAATCTGTCAGATAACTTTGAAACCTTAAGCATTTTTTTGGTAATCCTATCCTCTCTTAGAGGACTGAGGTTCTGCAGGCTCTGTCAGCTCCTCTTCTATGGAATTTGCCCCGAGGCTGGTTAAGTCTGTA
>NW_015632789.1:0-223 GCF_001515625.1 Sinocyclocheilus rhinocerous
CCGGGAGAAATGCCCATATAAGGAGTTCCACCCTCATCTACGTCACGAAGAGCCACGATCGAAAAAACACTCTCCGAAACTTGTACGAACCCGGAAGTAAGATTTTTAGCACAGAAATACTCCGTCATACGTCCAAATTGTTTTTTGAAACTTTGTCCATGCTTAGCATGAGAATCCAACTCTTTAACAGTGTAAACAACTCTGAATGCATGAAACAGCATTG
>NW_015632789.1:452-602 GCF_001515625.1 Sinocyclocheilus rhinocerous
GTTTTATCCTGATTAAAGCTTTAATACAGTACGGCAACTGCACGCGCGTCCATGTTTACCGCTTCTCATAGCTATGCGAAAATAAGTGTATAATTGTAACAGTTAATTGCTGGAGCTGAGCTCAATGAGAGAGAGAGAGAGAGAGAGAGA
>NW_015632790.1:0-216 GCF_001515625.1 Sinocyclocheilus rhinocerous
TTTAAAGCAGAGGAGGTCAGAAACACAGGCAGGGTCGAACAGTGGAAAACAGGTATATGGCGGGTAAGACGCAAGAATAGTCCTAGGGCTAGCGTAGGTCAACGAACGGTGAACAGAGTCAAAAAGGGACAAGACTAAAGGGGTAATCCAGGAAAACAGGCGAAGATCAGAAACCGAGAAAAACAAGCAAGGCAAGACTAGGCTAGGCTAGGCTAG
>NW_015632790.1:538-2694 GCF_001515625.1 Sinocyclocheilus rhinocerous
ACACACACATATTGTGATACGATCTCACGATCTGTTAGAATTGTTTATTTATTCTGTTTATTGTTCATCAACACGTCCTTGTTTTTCTCACAGCTCCCATAGAGAGAGAGAGAGAGAGAGAGAGCGCAAGCATGACACACAGCAACCTGATACCACGGGCACGTAAGACACAGATAAGTCCGGATATGGGAACGGACCATAATATCTTCAAAAACAACACTTAATTTATCACCTGTCATCCTCGGTCACTTACAAAAACATCATTTGTCATCGCCATCACCTGCTTTCAGATGGAGCGGCATGCACTACACAGAGCCGTAGTTCACTGACAATTAGGCAATATCGCGTTCATAATCGCAGATGAATCGCATTCAATTATGAACGCGATATCGCCTAGCTTGTCCGTGAACTATGGCTCTGTGTATTAAATGCCGCTCCATCTGAAAGCAGGTGATGGAGATTTACTACTAATCACGGGACCGGCTTTACTGACGAGATGCGCATTACAATCGCATGCGATTAATTGCACAGCCCTAATATAAATATGATTCACCTATTTTTTTGTCGTGTCCTCGATCGTTACCGTTGAGAAAACCTATTTCTAAGATAAGCTTATTTTAAGCTTCATGATCAGTGAATTATGTGTACCAAACAAGCAAAGAAGAATAAATATGTAAGGGTGTGCGATAGAGACAAAAAATGCTATCTCTATTTTCTGGGATTTTAGCAATAACGATAATCAGACTATATTTTTCTGAGTGTGTTGCGGTGCAGGACTGCCGTGGACAGCTGACTCCTAACGTTTTTTTATATTCTTCATATTCTGCGTGGTCCGTTCACAGCAGTGATAGAAATTAATCTTTTCCAACAAAAGTTATTTTGACCCTTTATGGGCATTTTTACCTTTTTTCTAGAAGTGTGCATTATCTTTTGCATCAAATTCTTATATTTAATCAATAAAGTGAATTAGAAAAATAAGACATTTGGGGCTGTTACCAAACCAATTATAATTTCGTTTCATTATAAACTAAATTCATCTTTGCAATGCAGAGGAAACACAGAAGCTGCATCTGAAGAGGCATTTAGATGCATTTACACACTGTTTAATGCAGGACATGAATGCTTTAACCTGCAGTTACAAATGCGGAAATAATGTTTTGATATTTTAATCCTAATACGTTGAATAGCCTACTGATATTTGAAAATAATAATAAAAAAAAAAATGAAAAGGTACTTTACATGTGAACTTAAAACCGCCAGTAGGTGGCAACAAGTCACTATTAATAAGTGAGTAATTGCTCATTTAAACAGTTGATACATTCAGGAATGAAAGACTGTCATGTTGCTCAGAGACGCAAAACAGCACTGTGGCTTGGAATTAGTTTTTTATTGGCGAAATAGAGCAAAAACAGGCAATATAGTGTCTAAAACAGAAGTCTGTTAATATTAACTTTTTAATATTAAAAAGTTAATATTAACTTTTTAAAAAGGGGGGGGGGTCGCTCTTTGTGTGATATTATGAAATAAGTATAAGCTATAGGCCAGTGCAGGTGCATATGGGCCCGGGCAGTTTGGGGGCCCGCCGAGCCCAGGGAACTTTTAGTTGAAACGAGGGAACGAATAGAGCCCTGCACGGGCCAGACCTTGGTCCAACAGCTTTATGAGAATTCTCGGCCCGAGTCCGACTGGATCCCCTGTCTTTTCTCTCTCTCTCGTCCCCATTAGACAGCTATTAAAATAGTTCAGTTTTGGTTTTTAATGGCAAAGTGGTCATACTTATTTTTGTTTCGTTATTAAGTTAATTTAGCAAAATGTTTGGAACATTTTATGTTTGTTAAATTCATGTTTTTTAAAGGAACGACCAAGCGGCAGCGGCAGACAGTGAGTTGAGCATTATGTTTGATCAATTTAGCCTTCTCAAACCAACACGACTTGCCTAAAATAAACAGACATAAAACACTTCATGCATTTCACAGTATTAATTTAAACATTTAACCTAGATAAATGAGCGCTGTTAGGCGCATATCCAATCGTTTGTGCAGAGAGTGGAAGCTAAAGCGCGTGCAGGACATGGAGGTGCCAGCGTGGTCACTTGCATTTTTTTTTATAATAGTGAAAACTTAAAAATACCCCATCATTTTTGCTCATAAAGGTAA
>NW_015632791.1:0-371 GCF_001515625.1 Sinocyclocheilus rhinocerous
ATTGATCTGCAGATGTAAATGCCCAGATGGTTAAAAAATCAGCTGGTGGTTGATGTTTCATCTGAAGGAGTCCCGCGTGGTGTTGACTTTGACTCTGTGAAAGACGGTCTGCTGTCAGTGGGCGGAGTCAAATCGACACAGTCTGCGCATGTGGGCTCTCACCGCGAGCGAAACCCAGCTCTCCGTGCACGCGGTCATAGGTAGGTCAAAGTGCACAATCAAATGCTCACACAAATGGCACTGGGTGACCAGTCCAAGTTCCCTCTCATAGGTAACTTCAATGCTGCGATGACGTCATCGCTTTGGGAACATCCATGGTGTGACGAATGTCTGAAGCCCTTATACCATCACGCCAATTCATTGGCCAAATA
>NW_015632791.1:666-1481 GCF_001515625.1 Sinocyclocheilus rhinocerous
ACGATGAGCCATAGGAAGTGCATCGAGCCGTGTGACAGGTTCATCACAGCAGGAGACACACATGACAGGTGCGTGCTATGCTTGGGCCGTAATCACGCTCAAGCTGCGCTTAGCGGCCTATACAATTGTCAACACTGTGATAGCCTGCGGCTAAAAGTTTTGCGCTCGAGGCTCGCAGCCTTTTCGAAAGGCCTTGCGTCTAACTCCCGCCAATCCGTTTCTGCGGTTGCCGAGGCGCCGCATGAGACGATCGCTTGGGGTGACGCATGCGAGTCAGAGCACATGGAGAACGAGATGACGGAGTATTCTCCTTTCCTCTCGCTCTCGCCCGGCCATGTTCAAAAGCTCCAAAAGCATTATGTTGAGCCGGTTGTCATCATCAATGACGATTTGCGGCCTACCCTGGAGGCCCGTAATGCGGTTTCCTTCGGTTGTGAGCTGTATGATGATGATGTGTTGTCCACCGCGGCCTCTGATTCAGAGGATTTAATGGCGGAATCCTGCAGTTCTCTCCCTCCGAGCGGACAGGAGAAACGCAATTCCCCGTCTTACAATGAGTTGTTAGACGTTGTGACGCGCGCGGTGGGCAAGTTGGGATTAGACTGGGACTGTGAGCCGATGCAAGACCAGGCCCAATCTAAATTGGATGACCGGTTTTTGACTAGTCGTACTCCATCCCAGCCCCGTAGGCCTCTTCCCTTCTTTCAGGACCTCCACCAAGAGGTTTCAAACGCCGCGGCCGCTGATTTTGCCACGTGTCTAAAATGGCAGATCACGGTTACGGGGCAATGCCGGCCGTCGAAGAGACTCTCGCC
>NW_015632792.1:0-517 GCF_001515625.1 Sinocyclocheilus rhinocerous
TTATTTCATGTTGTGAAATAAAAGCTCATTATGAAAACATATTGTTAGTTTAATCTGTGTTATGATATATGTGTCTGTGTTGTTCTCTCTATAGACTGAACTGATGAAGACACAGAAAGACATGCAGCTGATGATCCAGAACACAATCAAGAAGATTCAAGACATCAAACACTCAGCAGAAGTCAGAAAAGTGAGTTTAAAATAATATAATAAAATAAATGTAAATATGTATTATTGCAACAAACTTCAATGTTGAGGGAAGAAAGAGGCAAGAACCGCAGACATAACAATAACAAAATAAACAAACAATCAAACAAAATGAGTGACAGCCCTTCACAGATGACTATCACACTTAAATATATAGCAACAACAATAAAACAACAACTAAAATGTCCAGGGCCTGATCTGCTCTTGCAACAACCAATAAAACAGCAACTAAAATGTCCAGGGCCTGTTCTGCTCTCGTCCAGGTTTCAGGGTGAAGTTTAACACTTCATTTGAGGGATTCTGAAAACAC
>NW_015632793.1:0-882 GCF_001515625.1 Sinocyclocheilus rhinocerous
GTGCAAGATGCCGGTGATGCAGCCACAGTCCCAAACGAAAATTGATACAGTTTCAAACATTTCAGCGCCATTACTCCATAAGACACGGGTATAACACATTCAAAATATTTACACCAGAGCAGATATTCATGAACAGAAGCTTAGTTACATTCATAAACACAAGCATGCTTTGTATGTAGGCCTATACAATCCAAAAACTATAGTTATAAACATATATGGCTATATTCGTGAACAGAGAATATCCTATCACAAGTTTTGACTAATAATTCTTACTGACATTAGGCTAGTAACATTATAACTCATATTACTTTTATATCGTATTTCTGTCTGTTATAGAACATAAAAAAAACATTCCTGGCATCGTGACATTTAGATGCTGTGAATGAAACTTCATAATGTTTCACTTGATTATACATTTAGTCAGGAATTATAGTTTTCTTTATAGTTATCGTTCTTGGTGTGAACGGGGCTTTACTCATGTTTATGATCACTGCTCGATCAAGCAGCTGCATTGTTTTTTCCTGAGGTAATCCAAAGCTTCTTGAGGTGAATTCTGTCTTATTCCTCTCAGCGCGACGCGAACAGTAAAATTAAAAAAACTTGAGGTCTTGCTGCTTTGTTTGCTGTGATGTGGGCGTTTACACGCCGCGCGCTTCACGTGGATGATTATAATATCTATAGCGCGCTCAGCGCGTGGGCGTGGTCGCATTAGATATAATGAAGGGAGACGTGAAAGACTGGACATCGCGTTGGTTTCATATGGATTACTTTATCACAGAATATTTGCTTTCGATAAGACTTGCTTAGTTTAAAAGTAGACATGTCAAGTTTTCTATGGATATATCTCTCATGTCTCTTTGTTGAGTATTTGCTGAGTTACAG
>NW_015632794.1:0-810 GCF_001515625.1 Sinocyclocheilus rhinocerous
TACATGACCTCAATAATTTTTGGTGACTCAATATATCGCCCATTACATTTACTTAAAAATTAATGTCAGTGTTTTTTACATTCCACTTGAGCCAGTGTCTTTTGCAGCTTCTCGTACGTGATGTGGTGTAGTCATGAGCTGCTAGTTTCACTTTAAAAAAATGCTTCTACAAACAAAGTTTCATCTGCAGATATGGTCTTGTTTAGGGATCTGTGCCTTTGTGCATACGGACATCTGACTGCTAACTGCCCACATATTATTGTAGCCCAGTTTGTGCTGATTATGGTGCTACTAAACTTAGCCATTAAAATGTTTATTAGCAACTGAAAAAAGCACAAATGTCAGGACATGTCAAAACTTCTCCAGGGCCCAAAACACCCTCGGACCCCAGAGGGTTAAGGGGATTTCCCACAACTGGCTGTGCAATGCATTGAATCAATTTCTGCGAAGTGAAACATCAGCTTCAGCTTTACCCAGGTGATGTGTTGACGGAATGGTTTAATGATGACTCATTGATAAATACAGTCCCTTGCTGCCACCTACTGGAATAACAATGTAACTGCACTGACTAGTGCTGCTGAAATATTATCATTATATAATCAATGACATAAAATTGATTTAAAATGACAATAATATCGCTTATCGCAATTATTTCTGGGGCAATATATATATCGCACAAAAGGTGTTATCGTGACAGGCCTACAAACAATTGCTTTACGCCGAATTGCCGCTATTTGAAAGTATATATATACACACACACATACATATATATTTCTATACACACTCATATATATATATATATATATATAT
>NW_015632795.1:0-233 GCF_001515625.1 Sinocyclocheilus rhinocerous
ATCAAGCTCTCGCTGGATTCGCTCCTCTGCTATCAACGGAGGAATCTCTGTACTTCCTTAACAGACAATGAAACAACCACTTTTTGGTTGCTAAAAAAAGGTGCGCTCGTTCAAAACAGTTGCGTTCGATCCTTCGCTGGCTGTGCTGATTTAAATCTAGCGGTTCTGTTGTGTTTGTGGCGCAAGTTCAGTGACGCAGGTAGTGACGATTCTCTCCGGCCAATCCGTGATCA
>NW_015632795.1:309-898 GCF_001515625.1 Sinocyclocheilus rhinocerous
CGGTTCGCTTGGAACCTCAACCGAGGTGGTACTAAAAAAAAAGTACCAGGTACTGTACCCAGTGGAAAACCCCTCAAAAGTGAACCGTACCGAGCCGTACCATGCAGTGGAAAAGCGCCATAAGTATTTAACACTTTCAGGATTAGAATGAGAGCTTGTACTCGGGTCAGGACAACAGAAGTATTCTACTGCTACCACCATTAAAGATCCTCCTATTTCCTTTTTTTTATTTTTTTATTGAAGAATGTTGGTAACCAAACTAATTTAGTATTTTTTTTTTATATACTTTGGAAGTCAATGGGGATCAACAACTGTTTGGTTACTAACATTCTTCAAAATATTGTCTTTTATGTTCCACACAAGAAATAAACTCATAGAAGTTCGGAACAACATGAGGGTGAAAAAATGGCAGAATTTTCATTTTTGGGCAAACTATCCCTTTAAGTCCTGTTATGATCTTACAAGTTCAGTGTTTTAAATGGGTTCCAAATTGAAATCAGTGGTTACTAAAGAGACAAGCTATTACTCTGACTGAAGTTGTTTGAATTTGTACTTACCTCAGACTTGTCAGCAGCTTAATGTCCTTATA
>NW_015632796.1:0-585 GCF_001515625.1 Sinocyclocheilus rhinocerous
TGTCGCGGGCTGTGTTGAGACAGCGTAGACCGCGAGGTGAGTGTCGTCTGTTATTTCTGCTCGGCAGACACTTTCTCTGGGCACTGGCAGAATAAAAGTGATGGCAATGGTTTCATTGGGTCTTGTTACTGTGTCATCATATTCATCTGACATTAGTTGGACTGGTATGGGGCCTATGACAGGTACCGTTAGCTCAAAGTCGTGGAACGCCTGGTTGATGAGCCATCCCAAGTGACTGGCTTTGGGAATGTTGATGTCTTTGGCCATACAATTGTTGAACAACACATACACAGCACGAGATGACACTTCAATGAGAGGTGTGGCTTCCAAGGTCAGTCCTAGTCTTAGGCAGGTCCTGGAAGGTTGGAAGAAGCCTAGCTTACTGTCGAGAGAGTGGCCAGGTTGCATGTTGAGGCGGACGCTGACACTCTTGCTGTAGGCAGGTATTGTGACTTCTTGCTCATTGATCATGGCTCATCCATCTGGCATTGTTTGACCAGCTCGAAGGTTCTTGAGGTTGACTGCAGTGGTAAGTTGGTGCGACAGGGGAGCCCATATGACGTCGTTCACAATGTCCACACAGGC
>NW_015632796.1:1836-2455 GCF_001515625.1 Sinocyclocheilus rhinocerous
CTTTATGCGCCAAGTCTCGCAACTGTTGAGCACTCATTGTTCGCGGACATGCAAGGACGCCAAGATGGTGGCTTACCCCAGGATGAAGGTTTCTCAGGAAGAGAGTTTTGAAGTTCAGATCGTCTTCGATGTCTGGTTCATTGCGAGTTCTGTATGCTCGTCTGAGTCGGCTGTAGTAGGCTTGAGGAGATTCATGACGACCTTGTTTCGTCTCCAGGGCGGCCACTTGTCCTTGTTCTGACTCGGGGTCAGCGAATTCTTTAATGAGGGCTTCTCGGAGCAGGTGGTAATCAGTTTTTGTGTGAGCAGGCTGCCGGTCCAGGAAGCTGCGCACTTCAGGGCTGGATGTTGTTCGGAGCAAATAGAGTCTATCTTTGTCAGTGACATTGGGTCTCATTTCCAGGTGGAAATCGACGTCTTGCATATAAGCTTGGACATCCTGGCTACCTGGCACACTTGGGGTGAATTTGCCAATGTTCCTGGTGAGCTTGTCGAGGTCTTTGAGGTCCAAGCCATGCGATGCTCTGTGGCTGGCTGGAGCAAGTTCTTTTAGCTTTGTCGTGAGGTAAAGTTTTTCAGAGGGAGCCGGTGAATGTTTCAGCACTGCCCCCTCCCCCTT
>NW_015632797.1:0-3851 GCF_001515625.1 Sinocyclocheilus rhinocerous
TCAGTAAAATTAAGTCAAGGCACCACACAAAGATTTTATCTGAAATGAGGTGTGAGGCAAGGTTGCTGTCACGGGTTGACGAGGAATGAGGACAGCAAAAGAAGATGCATACTTCCAAGCAGGCTTTACTGAGAATACTGATTTGGTACTATACATAACATAAGCTAATCACCGACAATGAGGAGACTCGAATAAGGAGTATAAATACACACATGGTAAATGAGGGAACTAAACAGGAACAGCTGGACAAGAGTTAACTAATCAGAAACCATAGTAACTAATGAGAGCTCATAACAGACATGACAGGAACGGAACTAAACTCAACATAATCGTGACATTAGCTCCCCCTCTCATAAGGCGTGACCTCACACCACAACATTAGATAATAGAAAAGGGCGGAGGCTTAGGTGGAGGACGTGGTGCTAAACATGCTTCTTTACTTCACCCTGCTGACACTTTCCAACATGTAATATTTGGCTTTTAGAGCTATGACAAGAAGTTTGAAAATGAGGCTTACATTATTAATCTCTTGATTATACTTGTTAAGTTTCATATTCATCGTTGTAAATTCAGCAATCAGAAACCTCTTTTTTCTGTGGAACTTAAGGAATTAGATATCTATAGAAGCACCATTAAGGAGAGTACAAACAAAAAAGCTGTAAAAACTGGGTATTTATTTGCAGTGTTCGGGGTAACGCATTACAAGTAACTCGAGTTATGTAATCAGATTACTTTTTTTCAACGCCAGTTACTTTGTTTTCGCATTTATTGACTGACAAGTCTCCTGTACCCATATCGGAAGAAATCAGAAGTGCTGAGGAGTTTTGTGTGCTGTGTGAACATGTTACTGTAGGTCTAGAATAAATGTGAATGTGCATTAAATCATCCCACTCACAAAAAACAGATTTAGTATTCATCAAAATGAATTAAAACAGTGAAATGCAAACTCATTATATGATGCAAACCTGCAATAATTAAATATGTTAAATAACACAAATGTATATAATCCCATTTTATTAACCAATGTCTTTGCTGCTGACTTTTGATGATCCAGTTCAACCATACTAATAAGAAAAAATGACTTTAGATAAACTAACAATTGTGCTTCAATGTTTTTTAATTGTTGAAGAGTGTTGAACATTCTTTTCCTGCGTTCTACTGTACAGACGTGAATTTACTTTTCCTTCAGCCTGAAGTTTATTCATTACACTTTTTGGTGTGAAAGGGCTTTTACATTTGCTATAAATAGAACTTCTTATTGTAGTGATGTTAAAACATGAACTGATAAAGAGTCACTGGATGAATGGAAATAAACTTATGTAGTGATGTTGTCAAAACATCACCATTCATTAATTAGGTGGCCAATGAGCGACTGCCCGGTTAGGGTACATAAGTCGGTAGGTTCTGCCTCTTGGAGTGCGTCATGGTTGAAAGCCCGCCTCTTCCCTCCTGTTATGGCCTTCCATGTGTGTTGTTAGGCTGCTGAGATATACTGGGTGCGTGCGTTGTTTGCTCTCAGGTAAGTAATGACGTATGGGAAGCTGGGGAAAATTGTGTTCAGCTTAATATGAGTTTTTGTGTTTCAGTGTGGTGTGCCTTCACGGCCCCCATTGATTGTGGCCTCGCGGTGTAACGTAGCCCAGGTCGTAGCACCAGCTGTTGTCGCTGTCACCTTTTAAAGAGGAGCCTTTAAAGAGGTTGTTGTATGATCCTTAGATCTGTTGTCATGAGCATTACACCATCGTATTAACAGGTAGGTAAATCGCTCTAATAGCTAAATAACCTTGCATGTTTTATTGCAGTTGTAATTGTGCTGTGTGTGTTTTGTAATAGGTTGAGCGGGAGCGGTAATTAATACAGCTCGTTTCCTATTCTGCATTGTTCGAACCACGCTGCTGCTTTTGGGAGTTTAATTATGTCCATGTCTAGTATCCAAGTGGGCTTGATGTTTGTTCGTTTATTTGTTTGTTTTGATTTGGTATTTGGTTGAGTGATTTGTAATTTTGTTTTCTCTTACTTTTGTGAATTCTTTTACAAAAGTTGATTTTGTTTCTTTTGTTGTGAATATGGGCATTCAATTTGTGGTTTATTTTTAATGTGATGTTCTCTTTTCTTTGTTTGTAGGAGTGGAGTGCTTCCGGGAGCGGGTCGGGTTTTGACAGCACCACGGATATTTCACTCGGGGTGGCCATTTTCGTGTGTGTCACTATTGCTGTGTTACTATTTGCAGTGAATCTTGTGGGTGTGATACTGATTGGTTGTGATTTCTCTTTTGCATACCTGGTGCTGTTATATTCACCCGCTTCTCCTATAGGAAGACTCTTTCTATAGCATTATTATTTGGATGTTTTCTGTTTTTTCCTTTTTTTTGGACCCAGGACATTGGTGTGTGCCGGCTGTGGGTTTTAAATTAATATCGGCCAATTCTTTTAGCTTTAATAAAAGATTGTTTTACGGAGATTCACGCCTCTTGCTCTTTTCATGTGGAACGTATTTGTGTGTCCTTATTTGGGTTATTTTCCCCGGTATTTCGGGGTGGCGTAGTCACTACAACTGGGCCTCTTGCTACATTATATTAAAAACAACCAAGCCCTGAAAGTTTTAAGGGTAAGTTTAGGGTAAGGGTAGGGTGGACGGGTAGGTTTAGGGTAGGGGTAGGTATGGACATTAAAAAAAGCCTCAAACCACATGAACAAGATGCTGGTAGCACAATGTGATAGGTAGCATTTTTCGCTCTCGATTTGTGCTACCTATCTTTTTAATGGAAGCACCGCACTGTCAGTGCATTTGGCTTCCCATATGTACGGCTGAACACCGGTTCTCTCGCTCTCAGTCATGTTGCTTCTTCTACGGGTGTTTATTGCTGTAGGTATGCAAAGCAGAGAGATGTATATGCTCTCTTCTGGAGACAGGGCGGGAATATGCAGCTCATTTGCATTGTGAAGTTACTGTGGAATCAAGGTGCATTTTAAGATAAGATGTTTGATGACAGACAGTCATTAATATTTTAAATCATCAAGTCAAATAAAGCAGCCAAATTGTCAAGCAACACAAGACCCAAACATGCAAGATGAACAGGATGTGGAAACCGCACTCTCTTACAGCACGTACCAGGAAGAGACTGACTTGGTGTTTCTCATTTCCTGTTTGACTCTTTTCTCAGTGTCTCGACAAAAGCATAGAATAATCAATAATCAATGGAGAACAATTGGAAACATTTTTGAGAAGGATTTTTTAGAAAAGTTTTGTTTGTTTGTTTTTTGAACAGACAGCAGCTATTTGTTGTCCTTGTGGAGATAACCACATTTTAACTATAAATCAGAAAGTGAAAGTAAAGTTTAGATAGCTGAAGCTCAAAGAGTGAAAATGGATTCACTATCTGCAGATGATTTTTCTTATCCCGTGTGTTATGAAATCTTCAAGGATCCTGTTGTTTTATCATGTAGTCACAGTTTCTGTAAAGAGTGTCTTCAACAGTTCTGGAGAACCAAGGAAACTCAGGAGTGTCCTGTCTGCAGAAGAAGGTCCTCAAGAGATGATCCCCCATGTAATCGTGTGTTAAAAAACTTGTGTGAGTCGTTCCTGAAGGACAGAAATGAGAGGTGTTCATCAGGGTCTGAGGAGATCTGCAGTTTACACAGTGAGAAACTCAAACTCTTCTGTCTGAAGGACAAACAGCCTGTGTGTTTAGTGTGCAGAGATTCACAGGAACACGACAATCACACATTTATATATATATTAGGCTATTATATAGTATCATAATACCGTTATATAGTAGTTCAACGCATTATATAGTATTTTTTTGAGTCACAGATCGGACTATTTTTTTGGATAAGCAAGAAAAAAAATAT
>NW_015632798.1:0-661 GCF_001515625.1 Sinocyclocheilus rhinocerous
CAAGCAAACAAAAATATTTCTTAATCAGTGGAAACCGTTACAGTGGTTTCTATTGCAAAAAGCGCTTGCATTCAGTCAATAAAAATCGAATGTAGTTCTTCATTTGTTTGAGAACTGAGAAAAACCATTCCATTAATAAGCGCGGCGACGTGGCCATATAACCACTTCGGGAGTGCATTATTTCTCTAATAATTTTAACGGCCTGGAGTCACAATCACACATCAATTGTTCAGATGATTTGTTTCAAGACATTTGACATGTTTCTGTCCTGAAATCTCGTGTGTGTTGAACTAGCTAATTTTTTACGCACCTCATCCCAAACCTTCCATTGCAAATTCCAAAACGTCATTTTAGAGCTAATAACAGAGGCTTGAGCCATTGATATGCAGGCTAACACAGTCCAAACAGAGGCTTGAGCTATTGATATGCAGGCTAACGCAGTTATTAATGCAGTCTAACGCAGTTATTAGAGAGGGAGCGAGAGAGAGATTAAAGGGTTAGTTCACCAAAAAAATTTAATTCTGTCATTAATTACTCACCCTCATGTTGTTCCAAACCCGTAAGACCTCAGTTTCTTCGGAACACAAATTAAGATATTTTTGATGGAATCTTGAGAGTTTTCGTTCAAATCAAAGCACAAACAACGTAGAAAACGTATCTG
>NW_015632799.1:0-359 GCF_001515625.1 Sinocyclocheilus rhinocerous
CACCCTAGATTTAATTCAGAAAATTTATAATATTCTAGTACTTAGCATGTCCTCCAGAACTTAAAGTAAACAGCTCTGACCCTTCTTGGCACTGAGTGTACAAGTTCATGACAAATTTTCACATCTGTGCTGTTTAACTCCTGGAGGACGACCTCCTTAAATGCCCTGGTCTTTAATGGGGAGTTTTGCTCAGCTCGTCTCTACAGAATCCCCCACAGCAGCTCAAGAGCGTTAAGACTGAGTGAATGAATATATTCATTGTCATGCTGACAAAATGCCCAACAATGCACGGAATGAGGGGAGGGTAGCATCTTCTGTTTCAAGTTTTTGTATTACATCACACAGTGGTGTGTGAATTC
>NW_015632799.1:378-518 GCF_001515625.1 Sinocyclocheilus rhinocerous
CAATAATGCAATGAGGGGAGCGTAGCATCTTCTGTTTCAAGTTTTTGTACAACTCCCTCACACCTTCAGCACTCATTCATCCCTTATATAAAAGTTTTACTACCACTGAACATCACTGTGGGTACCAAGCACTTCTCACT
>NW_015632800.1:0-876 GCF_001515625.1 Sinocyclocheilus rhinocerous
AGAATATTATACATTTTCTGAATTAAATCTAGGGTGTACTCATTTAAACAAAATTGGCTAATTTACTTGTCTTACAGAAAATATTGGCATATATTTTGTTGTTTTTATTAAGTATATGTTTACTATGTTTCAATTTTGCCATCTTTCCATGAATTATATTAGTGATCATTAAGAAAATACATCTTTTATATTTATTCAGAGGGGGTGTACTCATTTATGCTGTGCACTATAACTAGCCCATTGCGTTAAATATTTTTGGCACATTATACTGAAAAAAATAATTGCTTGCGGTTGACCTGTCAATATTTTTTTCTTTTGCCACTGCTCTGATGGATTTTCCACCCATTACATCATTTGCTGCTCTCTCCATGTCCTCAAGGGGTGTTGAGCCCCAGTTGGTCTTCCTCTTATAATGTCTTGGCATGATATCTTTTCTAAAATGTTTTAAATATGAAATAATCAAATCAGTTGTGTGATACTACACTGAAATAAAATTGTTTAACTAAACAAATTCAGTGTCTTCAGTGCCTAATGGTGGGGTAAGTTGAACCGCTGGTTGAGTTTACCCCACAGAATTTGGTTCACTTTGCCCCACAGCCACCATTTTGGGAAAAACTGCCTGGCTTAATAATTCAGGCTAATCTTTAGCTAAATCATTCACATGGTTTTATACATTAGCCTATCACCAATATGTATGGTATAAATATTTAGGCCTGGATAAATCTGCTTTGACATAACAGCCATTATACCTGACATGTATAAACCTTACTTTGATAGGATAAAAACAGTTTTTTGGTGAAAAAAATCATACTTACCGCTTTAACATGTGCTTTTCCCCTTACGAAAAAGAAGTTTATTCAAGTGTGCTATTAGTAT
>NW_015632801.1:0-672 GCF_001515625.1 Sinocyclocheilus rhinocerous
ACAGATAAATACATATATTACAATTAATGTTATATTAATTGATTTTTAGTTTATAAATATTAATAACATATAGGCATAATAAATTATCCTATCTGTCATACATAATGTATGGCATTAAAAAGTTTTAAAAGTGTGAAATAATTTAAATAAAAATGGAACAAATAATTACACAATTATTTGAATCATAATTTAAGCAGTAAATAAGCTAAAAATGTATCCCATCCTGCAGAATTGTCAAAAACGTGATAACTGTCAGAATGACTGATTTAGGCACGCCAACTGAAGAGTTGTTTAGAAGTAAATAAAATAATCAAATGTAAAATAATAATAATGTGTTCTGCTGCAAGTTCTCATACTTGATCTCATGTTTTCTCATTGTTCTGCTGCAAGTTCTCATACTAGATCTCATGTTTTCTCATGGTTTATTGTTGAGCTGTTGAATTGTTCTGTTAAAATAATCAGTTCCAAGCCTTTGACACTTTTTTTTAGCTTTAAGTGTCTATTTACAGGAGATCTGAAGACATCAGCATAATAAATGAGGAGGAAACAGGAACTATTGACATGAAATAAAGAGTATTTTCAGCAGCTCTGTTAATATTGATGAGCCTCAGACGATCAACACTCATTCAACAAGACATTCAGGATCATCAGCAGATCATCTCACTTTATTCT
>NW_015632801.1:896-1349 GCF_001515625.1 Sinocyclocheilus rhinocerous
ATTCATTGCAATGAAATAATTAGATCATTAACATGTTAAAGTTTTGTACAGAAACAAACAATGACCATAAAACATCTTCAAATAAAGAGCAGCACAAAGCAATATTTAAATTATTTCAGTGTCACATTTGATTCATATTTCGCTATATTAACATTTATGTATGGATGTCTCACGCGGCTCATTATAGGCTCAATGTAACGTTAGCAGTCTCTGTTTCAGTATATTTTAACAAACTAACGGATTTAATCTGCCAAAGATGTCAAACGTGTAGAAATAAAAGGGCAGCAGCAACACTTGAGATCCATTCCCCTCACAGATCAATGGTTTAGCTTGACATTCAGCAAGTTCTCACTACAAACATAGAAACAATCGCACGAACGCATAAAAGCTCACAAAATCGTCTGATTTAATTAATCATATTTTCCTCACATGCTGCTGCTGCTGCACTAAATG
>NW_015632801.1:1398-6103 GCF_001515625.1 Sinocyclocheilus rhinocerous
GTTTATTTCAGCAGAAAGACGCCAGAAAAGACGCACAAGTAGCGCTGAACCCGATGAGAACAACACAGAAATGAGCCTGTAAAATGTCACTTAAACAAACTGTATAAAGTGTGTTTGATGGTTGTGTAAATAAGAGAAATACCTCTAATCAGAGGACGACGACGACTTCTTCTTCTTCTTTTCTTTTTAATGGCGGTTGGCAAACCCACTTAAAAGGCGCATTTCCGCCACCTATTGGACTGGAGTGTGGAGCATGACGTAAATTGGTGAAAATCAAGCGGCAACCTCCCGCTCTCTCTCGTGAAGCCAACAAGGAAGTGACTTAAACTGTAATTCATCGACTGGCCGCTAGAGGCTGGCTGCAAAAGGGAGTCAATCCCATAGACTCCCCATGTTAAAATGCCCAACTTTACAGCAGAAAAAAACAAACATACAGCCTGGTTCAAAAAATTATTTTGGTCTATATAGCTAATTTTGCCCTTCATGACAACTGAGGGGGGTGAATTTTTTTATAAGTCATCCGTTTAAATTATATTAAGCCTTAAAATTCTGCATAATTAAGGGCGTGGCCACTTGAGTGACAGGTGGATTGACCTTGCTGTCTCTATCAGCCGCTGAACTTGGCATCTCTGCCGTGTTTCTGCTTTTGTTTTATTCAGTCTATGGGTTATTTTCGTGATTATTTCTTAAAATTATCAAATAAAATGTCTTGTTGTGCGGTTAATTGTTCTAACGAGTGACGCGCTGTGATGCGCTGCCAAGATGGCGACGGCCCGCTCCGCCCACTTTGGGTTTCAAAAACACTCTTCAGAACACTACGGGTGACGTCACGGACATTACGTCCATGTTTTTATACAGTCTGACAACATATTTATTAAAAAAACAAAACCCTTTAGTTTGATCAAAGGAGTGTTACACAAGAAGGATACAATTATTTTATTTACTTCATTATGTGATCTTCAAATTATATTAATTAAACCTGCTTTCAAATAATTAATAATTGCATTTTAAACTTTATACTGTGCTGGAGCATACTCTAGTATTGTCTTAATTGTTATACCTTCAATATTCAACAAACTTAATTCTTCTATTAATCGCAATCTTTCTGTTTCATATGCTTCACAGTGTAAGTAAATCTTTCATCTCTTTCACCCTTCAAAATAACTACTGTTGGTTTTAAATATCTCGGCATATTCATCACACCAATATTTAATGATTTATTTAAAAAAAATTATGCCCCTCTTCTTGATGCCATTAAAAAAGACCTTAACACTTGGCGGACACTCCCTATTTCTTTTTTGGGTAGAATTAATGTGATTAGAATGAATATTCTACCTAAATTTTTATATTTATTTAAATCCCTACCTTGTTATTTACCCAATACTTTCTTTAAAGACATCAATAAGCACTTTTCTAAATTCATTTGGAACCATAAAATGCCCCGAATTAATTTGAACAAATTAATGAAACCGAAAGACAAGGGAGGAGTCGCTTTACCAAATTTTCGTCTTTACTATTGGTCAGCACAGGTGAAGCATATGGTCAGTTGGTACAATGAAAGGACTGATTCTAGATGGTTCAACATGGAAGCAATGGCTTGCGCTCCTCTCCCAATAAAATTTCTGCCTTTTATTACAAATATTAAAAAGCTCGAATGTGTTTCAACAAACTTCATTATTTCAAACAGTCTTTTGACATGGAGAGACATTAAAATATATCTTAAAATTCCAGCTTATTTCACACTGTTTTCACCTATTGCTTTTAATCCTGATTTCCCTGTCTCTCTGCAAAATATTGACCTTTCAGTTTGGTCTAAATTAGGGATCCTTAAGTTATCTCTCCTCTTTTCAGGCAATTCATTAAAATCTTTCCAAGAAATATCACGCCAATATAGTATACCACAGTCCAATTTTTTAAAATACCTTCAACTGCGTCATTTCATAAAACCTCTGTCTGATAATGGTAAATTGAGATTTGAACTTACTGCCATAGAACAAATTGTAATAAACAATTTATCTAAGGGGTTAATATCTAAAATATATAATGCTCTGGTTAATTCATGTACTTCCTCTTTAGAAAGTTTGAAGAGCGTGTGGGAAAAAGATTTAGGTCACGGAATTGATAATACGGATTGGTCCGTCATATGTAACAATTTGTTCTCTAAATGTACTTCATTGGGGATTCACGAACTCAATTATAAATTCATTAACAGAGTTTACCTTACACCTTTGCGTTTAAAAAAGATTTACAGAAACTCCTCTGATCTTTGTTTTAATTGCAAAAAACGCAAAGGAACATTACTTCACTGCTTCTGGTATTGTGACAGAATCTTTTCTTTTTGGACTAAAGTACATAATTTTTTACAAAGTCTTTTTAAGTTGAAATTTTGTTTTTCTCTGGAATTGTATTTGTTATACAGTGGAGTGGAGACTGTGTTTGACTTACACACCAAACAACTGTTTCTAAATTTGGTTTATCTGGCAAAGAAATGTATATTGTTACTGTGGTCATCTCCTCAAGTACCCTCTTTTAAAATGTGGTTGTCTCAAATATCTATGTTACTTCCACTTGAGAAACTCACCTTTGATATACATCAAAAGTCTAATGATTTTTGGCAGATATGGACACCTCTCTGGTGCTACATTAACAACCTCTCTTGATCTTCTATTCTATGGTGCATATTTAGCCTCTAGCCTGACTGTATTAACTTTTCTACCTGATTGTATGCTCTCTAGCCCGACTGTATTCACTTTTCTACCTGATTGTATGCTTCTTATTGTTTTCCATTGTATAGCTGAGACTGTATCTGTATGTTTATGTGCATTAGAATAACCGACTAATAAAAATGTGCTAATGAGCACATGTCACAAGGATGCCAAAATCAGTGACAGGGAGGACAAGAAGTCAGAGGTCATCTTGGACTACAATCGCTGCAAAGGCGGAGTTGACAACCTTGACAAGGTATTTACAAATTTTATGATTTGATGCATTATTTTGCTAATTTTTAAAGTTGGTGATAGAGTGAGTGGTATTTATTTTGTCAGCAGATATACTAATTTGCGTGTGTGTGTGTGTGTGTGTTTGAAATATTGCAGATGGTTGCAACCTACAGCTGCAAGCGCAAGACAAATCGTTGGCCAATGGTTGTCTTCTCTACAATCCTTGATGTTTCGGCCATAAATGCCTTTGTGGTGTGGAGAGAAGTCAATCCATCATGGGAGAGAGGGAAGAGTATGAAAAGGAGGCTCTTTCTAGAGCAGCTGGGGAAAGCTCTGGTGTCCCCTCACATGGAGCGACGGCAACACCAGCCTAATGCACCAGCTTCTGCAACAATCCTAAAGAGACAACAGGATTCTTCCGACGCTCCAGGGCCCTCCACTGAACCTCCATCATCAAAGAGAAAAAGGTGTCAGGTTTGTCCACGGGTCAAGGATTCGAAAACTGACAAGCAGTGCGCAAACGGCAAAAGAGCCATTTGTGCTGCTCACACAGTGATCCTGTGCCAGATTTGCGTGGACTGATTATTGTTGTGGACTGGTTATGGAGTGATTCCCATGTGTTTTACATTTAAATTTTTTTTTTGTAGCTTGTTATTACTTTTATATTCATTGTTCAGAATATGATTGTAAAAAAATTTTTTATTTGATGTTCACTCTTCACTCCTGTTCATTTCTGCATATTGCTGTTGGTTTTATTTACATTTTTAATTTCCTCCACATTCTAAAGTTTTTTTTTTTTACACTTGGTTCATTAAAATCAATAATATGCAACTACAATCTGACTCTAAGTCTTGTCCTTTAGGTGTGTGTTATGTGGCATTTTTCTGTCAAATTTCTGTGGCATTGTTTGAAAACAGACATTTCAAAATGTATCAAAAACCACAAAAAATTATACCATTTGAAAGAATATTTATTTTTAATGTCTTTTCTAATGTTTATATATACATAAATTCACAAAATGTATCACAAAAGTTGTGATAGAAGCAGTTGGCCACATCCAGTAAAATGAATGGCTCTCTATGGCCCTCTTCTGGTCAAAACAATTTCTTTCCTAAACTGTAATCCTTTTAGGTTTATTTCTTTCTAGCAGATGGCAGAATTCTACACCTAACACCTAGATCAATATCCAGAAGCAACTTAAATTAAATTTAGGTCATCCTTTAAGTGATTTTTTCATAAAAAAGTAATATTTCACATGCAAGCTAATGGTGTAGTTGAGGAATTTTGTGGTAAATAGGTACAAAAAGATGAATGACTGAAACACTTCCCACATGCAGTGCAGTGATACGGTTTCTCTCCAGTGTGGATCCTCTCATGTGTTTTCAGATGTCCTGACCGACTGAATCTCTTGTCACAGTGTGAACACTTGTAAGGTTTCTCTCCAGTATGGATAATCTCATGCTGTTTTAAACTGTTTGCTGTTGTAAAAGTCTTTTCACACTCAAAGCACATGTACTCTCTCACACCAGTATGTATTTTCTGATGTTCTTTCAAACTTTGTAGATGTGAAAAGCTCTTTCCACACAAATAACATGAATGTGGCTTCTCCTTTGTATGAACTCTCAGGTGTGTTCTCTGGTTTGAAGCTCTCAAAAATGTTTTGCTGCACTGATCACATGTGTACAGTTTCTCTCCAGTGTGGATCATCTCGTGTGTTTTCAGATGTGATGACTGACTGAATCTCTTGTCACAGTGTGAACACTTAT
>NW_015632801.1:6167-12334 GCF_001515625.1 Sinocyclocheilus rhinocerous
TTTTCCCGCATTGATCACATGTGTACAGTTTCTCTCTAGTGTGGATCCTCATGTGATCTTTGAGGGTTGCTGATTGTGTGAAACTCTTCCCGCATTGATCACAAGGGAATGGTTTCTCTCCAGTATGAACACTCATATGCCTTATAAGGTTTTCTTTTCGTGTGAAACTCTTCCCGCATTGATCACATGTGTACGGTTTCTCTCCAGTGTGGATCCTCTCATGTGTTTTCAGATGTCCTGAATGACTGAATCTCTTGTCACAGTGTGAACACTTGTAAGGTTTCTCTCCAGTGTGGATGTTCATGTGTAATTTAAGAGTTGATAATTGTGTGAAGCTCTTCCCGCACTGATTACAAGTGAATGGTTTCTCTCCAGTATGAACTCTCATGTGAAGCACAAGATGATGTTTGAATGAGAAACTCTTTCCACACTGAGTGCAGGTGAAATATTTCTTGGCTCTTCTTTTCTTTAAATCTTTCTGTTTGGTTTGAGAGCAACTCAAAGGTTTTTCTTCAGTTTTAACATGATTTTTCTCCTCAACTTCACTCAATTCTTCATTCTCTTCATTTTCTCCATTTAACTCTGAAATAAAAGTAAAAATGGTTTATTTTCAGTTAGTCATAAAAACAGAGAAATGTGAAAGTAGATAAAAATGAACTCTGATGTAAACATATATATCCTTTTGCTGCAGTTTTATAAATGATGTCTCTCTGAAATTTTAACTATTTGTAAGTATTATAGACACAAATCCCATGTTTCTACAGGGAGAACTATTAAATATGTTTGATCAACAACAAAATTATCTAACATACATAAATTTTAGGGCTGCAACAACTAATCGATAAAATTGATTATCATCGATAATGAAAATCATCGACAACGATTCTCATTATCGATTAGTCGGGTCTGCCCACAGTGTATGTCCAACTTCATCCTCAAATTACATCACTGAATTAGCATGTCTATGGACAAAATGCATCTAAAATAGTAGAGGAAACAGAATGAGATACTGCGGGAGAGTTACGTGATCCAAGCTGCTCAAAATATGAGAATTCTTTATTTTAAGCTAATGCATTAGCGTGATGGCTTGTCCTGTCAGGTGGTTTTACAGATGCGCGTGCGTCCTCAGCGCAAAAACTTTCAGTTTATGGTCATATCCTTATGTATAAATGTCACAAATTCACGCGAGCATTTTTGCATAAAGGCCCGCCCTGACAGTCTGTGTTCAGTTTAAATCTTTACTGAATGAGTGC
Organism: Sinocyclocheilus rhinocerous; assembly: GCF_001515625.1. Taxonomy (NCBI): domain Eukaryota; kingdom Metazoa; phylum Chordata; class Actinopteri; order Cypriniformes; family Cyprinidae; genus Sinocyclocheilus; species Sinocyclocheilus rhinocerous. The sequence continues at coordinate 7,421 of NW_015632801.1, forward strand.
CGGCGCGGCGGACAGACTGAACACGGACAGAGGGAGACAATTAATACTCAGCGCAAAAACATTTGTTGTGCTGAAATATCTGTTGTTGAACATTAAATTAAGGTTTAAGTCAAAATGCAGTGCACATATTTTATGAGTAGGAACTGTAAAGGGATAACAGCATGTAATTGTCCTGAATATAAATATCAGACGCTTCATAACCGCCTTTTACAGGATAAAGAAATGACAGTAAGACGTGATTGTGGTCAAAGTGAACGTGTTCCTGCAGAACATTACTCTTACCTATTGGTTAACACTGAGCTTGTGATTTTATTCGTCTTTATCATCTTTATTATTTTCATTTTTAATGCAGAGTTTTAAACTATACTGAACAAAAATATAAACGCAACACTTTTGTTTTTGCCCCCATTTTTCATGAGCCTAGGTCGTGTCCGAATCCACTTTTGCTAGTTTCACGATGGGAAAAATGGTCGGCGTGCCTGGCGTATGGTCTAAAAGTGTTGTCCCTATTCTCTTAATGAGTCATGGGTGTGTTTTGGCATAACGTGCAATAAACCAATCAGAGTCTCATCTCCCATTCCCTTTAAGAGCCGCTATTTGGCATGTTTGTGTGCTGCTGCACGTCCCTGTGTGTGTAATAATGTGAGTGTACGTGCATTGTGGACCCGCCTATAAGTGCATATTACTAACGCATTCTAAAAAAAACAACAAAAATACTGTGCCATTGACTTTAGACCAGGTTTTAGTTGGTCAATGGTGCAGTCTATTTCAGTTGCCTCAAAATAGCAACGTGCCAACAATGCACCTGAACACACCTCTTTATCAGGTTTGTGTGCTGCTGCACGTCCCTGTGTGTGTAATAATGTGAGTGTACGTGCATTGTGGACCCGCCTATAAGTGCATATTACTAACGCATTCTAAAAAAAACAACAAAAATACTGTGCCATTGACTTTAGACCAGGTTTTAGTTGGTCAATGGCGCAGTCTATTTCAGTTGCCTCAAAATAGCAACGTGCCAACAATGCACCTGAACACACCTCTTTTTCAGACCAGCACACCCATGGGCGCAAAAATGGGTGCAAAAGCATTTGCTATTTAAACAACGTGGCACAGGACGTGAAAATTATTACTGCGTCGGGTTGAAACTAGCAAAAAACACTTGCATCGCTCCGGGTGTATGATAGGGCCCCATGTCTCTCCCTCTCTCGATCTCTAAAACAGCTGCTTTATGTATTGCAGAGCTATAACATCATAAATAATAATTTGCATGTTGCAAAACTGACGACAACTGCTGAGTGGAAGAATTTATGCAAGAATTCATTACAAAGAGATTTCTAGGCATTCCTTTTCTGAGGCTGCAATATGTGCAAAATTCAGCTGCTCGTGTTTAACTTACACACCATCCCGCAGTCATATCACTCCTGTGCTTTCTCAACTGCACTAGCTTCCAGTTCAATCACGTATTGATTTTAAAGTTCTTATCTTAAAGGGGTGGGTGACTGTTTTTTTTTATAGGCTTGATTGTGTTTATGGGGTGCAGTCTAACATGTGTTAATGCTTCGTTTGTTAAAAAACGCATTATTGAAGAGGATAGCGCAGAACCTGTACAAGCACGGCTTTTAATGGTTGGCCTTAGGGCTGTCAAAAAAAAAAAGAATTTCGAATATTTGTCGAATTTTAAATAAAATTCCACATTCGAATGCAAAAACGTTGAATTCAAATTTTAGGTGTGCGTTAAGGAGGCAGCCTTATCAGTGGCACACGAGATGCGATAGACTTTATGGCAGGGTTTTTCCCCCATCCCACTGCAACTCGTGTTTTTAAATGAAAAATGTACTCTGTGTGCTTTCTGACTTTTGAATTAAACTATGCATACATACATGATGCTGTTTTGTTTATGGTTGATTAAGCAAATTAATTATAATTGGTTTATAAACATTATTTTAAACAGTATGCACTTTTTTCACAGATAGTCTGTTTTCTTATGTTTTGAGTACGTGCATTAGTAATATTTTGCTCGATGCGCCCTCTTGTGGCCTCAGGAGAGAAGCCAAAAGCTTTTCTTCACCCTAACTGAAATTATGCATTTTAAATTCGAATATAATTCGAATTTTGATCATATTTAAGTAAAAAATTCGAATTTAGTTTTTCAGCCATTTTGACAGCCCTAGTAGGCCTAATATTTTTGTTTGTTGTTGTCTCATACTTTTAGATAGGCCTACGCTGTTATTTGTAAATGCTACTGCTTCTGTTAGCTTTTAATATATGGTTTTATTCTGATTAAAGCTTTAATACAGTTCGGCAACCGCACGCGCGTCCATGTATAACTCTTCTCATAGCTATAGTATGTGAAAATAAGTGTATTCACTGAGCTGATGATCTGAATGAGAGAGAGAGAGAGAGAGAGATGCAGAGCAGGGGAACACGAGGAACAGTATTAAGAACCGCTTCTCATAACTATAGTATGTGAAAATAAGTGTATTCACTGAGCTGATGATCTGAATGAGAGAGAGAGAGAGAGAGAGAGAGAGATGTAGAGCGTGTGCAGAGCAGGGTGAGGAACAGGATGAGAACCGCTGCTTTAGAACATTGATTTTGAAACTTGTGAATCCATTAGAATCGTTAGAAGACAGAATCACAAAAAGACTTCCTCTTCTCTAGAGCAGCGCAGCATGGACTCGCCCCCTTTGCTGCGTGTTCCCGGAAGTGGGGTTTATGTAAAATTCTGGGTTCTGGACGTAACGGACCCGGGAAGTAACTCGTTGTAGTCCCTTACCAGTCGTTTTTGTAGGCATTAAACTGCCAGAATTTTAAAAGACGATATCTCCGTTTGCATTGAACTTTCAGCTTCGTAACTTTGCAGATATTGTTTATGATCAAACAGCAACATTACACACTAACTAACATTAAAAAAGTGAAATCGCAATCAACCACCCCTTTAACCTATAAAGCAGTACATGGGCTGGCCCCAGAGTATATTTGTAATTTGGTCACAGCTCCACACCATCTCAGTCTCTCCGCTCTGCTGGTTCTCTACTCCGTACCAGCCTCGTTGTAAACTGAAAACTATGGGTGGGAGGTCATTCTTTTGTATTGCTTCCAGGCTGTGGATTTCTCTGCCTTTTCCTATTAGGAATGCTCTGTCTTTTGATTGATTTTAGAAATGACTCAAAACATATCTCTTTAGTGAAGCTTTTAAGTTATAATCTTACAGTTGTTGTTGCCATTGTTGTTATTGTGATTGTTATTATGGAGTAATGATGTTTCTTTTATTGTTGTTTTATACTGTTGCAGCGCCTTGAGTGTAAGAAAGGTGCATTACAAATAAAAATTATTATTATTATTATTTTATTCGACACCTGATGTGTGCAGTTTACTTTGCTTGCATTAAAAAAAGTTATCCTCTTCAGTATAATTTTTTGTATGTTTGTTTTTTGATTGTAGTCTTTTTTCCACTGCTATTGTTTTCTTTGGATTTGCTTCTCAGTTCCATTCAATTTTAAGGTTTTCTTTGTTAATTCCATGTTTCCTGTCATGCTAATTCAGATTAGCACAGTTGGTTTTAAATGAACCTAGTTATTTTAGTCCAGGACTCCATAGTACAGGAATTAGTAATCTGTACTTAATCTGTGCGGTGCACACCGGTTTGAGCTTGAACTTGCCCCTGATGTGTGCAGTTTACTTTGCTTGCTTTAAAAAAGTTATCCTCTTCAGTAACATTTTTTGTATGTTTGTTTTTTGATTGTAGTCTTTTTTCCACTGCTATTGTTTTCTTTGGATTTGCTTCTCAGTTCCATTCAATGTTAAGCTTTTGTTATATAGGCAACCTCTGTCATGCTAATTCAGATTAGCACAGTTGGTTTTAAATGAACCTAGTTTATTTTAGTCCAGGACTCCATAGTACAGGAGTTAGTAATCTGTACTTAATCTGTGTTTCAGAAAGTCCTTTTTAAAACCTTAATTAACTATCCTAGATTAAGCCTACTTCTGGCTTAATTTAAACCCCGTCTGGGAAACTGCCCCAGAATTTACCTCAGAAGAATGCAATGAAGTCAGACCCCCAAGGTAGGGCTGTCGCGATAACCGCAATATTGTAATACCGCGCTATTGACGAGCCAACCGCAGAGGAAGGAAAGCAACAGCAGAAACCGCGGCAACCGCAGTGTTCACGTTTTTTTTTTATTTTCATGAGGCTGTGGCCGCCTTGTTTCACAATGAATCACTGTGCATTGAATATTAAATAAATGAATAATGATACAAGAGTGTTACGAGTGTAATTTTCCCGCGAACTGTTTGTATCCGGGGTTTCGTTTACGGACCTGCTGTCTGGCGAGAGCTACGTTACAGTGTCTTCAGTCAAACCCACCCTGAAACTCCTGAGAGAAGATATGCTTAAACCATTAAATGAGGATACCACATTAACATCGGACATAAAGCACAAAATGTGCAGTGTTCTACAGGGGAAGTATGAACCAGCTGCCTTACAAAAACTTTTGGAAAAGGCCTGTTTTTTAGATCCTCGATATAGGGGCGATTATATCAATGACACGGAGACAAAATCCAACATCATCGAAGAGATGGTGAGAGTGGAGGACGAAGGGAGCGCTGCCAGCGCGTCAGTGGTTGGAGACGAAGGGCAAGCGGTGGTGCCACCTGCAGCAAAGAAAAAGACTCTTGGAGACCTGCTGAAGTCACGGACCACCTCTGCATCAGCGCCCATACCCAAGAGAGCGCGAGCAAATAACGAGCTCACGCGCTACCTGCAGGAGGAGTGCATAGACTCCAATGCGAATCCACTGTCCTGGCTGGTGGCGCGATAATCAGTCTAGAGTTCCGCTGCTGTCCAAAGTCGCGCGCAAATACATGTGTATTTGTGCAACGAGCACACCGTCGGAAAGGGTTTTCAGTGCCGCC
>NW_015632801.1:12454-15464 GCF_001515625.1 Sinocyclocheilus rhinocerous
CGATTAAATAATATTTCGTTTATTCTCTGTATTTTCACTTAGGCCAACACTTTGTTTTCATGTGATACTTTAGAATTCTTTCGTTTTTCAAATTGGAAAAATGATTTTCTTATTGTTTGTTTTCATTTGATACTTTAGAATTTTTTTTATTTATTTTGTTTTTTTAAATTGGAAAAGGCATGTTCTTATTGCTGTTTGGCATTTAACAATAAACAAAAATATTTTAAAACGTGTCTCTCTGTCAGTTAAAAAGCAACAATATATGCTACATAATAACTCAACAATAGAGCTTTGTATGCAGTAAAATCAGGATAAATAAGGTTTGTAAAAAAAAAAATTAAAAAAAAAACCCGGTAAAACCGCATATCGCGCTATTGAGTAGACTTGTGCCGGTATTCGGTAATGCGATATATCACGGTAATGAATATGCACGATATTGTTATCATGGGCACTTCTAAATACCGTGAATAATTATATATTACAAATTATTCAGAATTTTGAATGCATTTTAAGAATACCTTTCCCATCAACTGGTCAAAATGCACAACACCGCTGTATGCTGCGTGAAAAACCCGTGCGCACGCTGACGTAAACAAGCGCTAACGAGAAGCACATGGCAGAACATGTGAGAGACGCTCTGGATGAAAATAATGATAAGATGTAGCCTTATGAAAAAAAAACGAACTAAAAGTTTAGCAGGAAAAACAACATCCTTGGTTTATGTGTCCATCAATATCTGAAACTTAAACAGTTGAATGAACGGTAGCCTAATGTGAATTCCATATCCACAAAATAAGATATTTTGAAGATGTTTCTGAAAAGCTGTTTACTTGATATTGAAATTGATATTGCATTTTGCAGTGTCTAACATCAGATTCTGTGGTGAAGAGAATAACTAAAGAGGATATTGCTTTATATCCCCTCCAATTTTACAAGCAGCCATGAGACCCAAATTTAGAGCCATAACTTTATTGTTATTTTTCTACTTACAGAAACAACATCTCTAATAGATTGTATTAAACAGCACCACAATAAAACAAAACAGAGAGCGCAGTGAAACTGATCTTCTTCCTCTGAGGTTTAATGGTGTTTGGCAAACAAACGCATGTGTTTAGCGCCACCCGCTGGATTGGAGTGTGAAGCGGCGAGAGGAGGGAAATAATACGGGGAATATTTACTTGAGTCTATAAAAAGGTGAGCTGATTTGTTTTCCTTAAAAAAAGCCGATCTGCACAAATAAATTAAAATAAATTAAAATTATAGACTCGCATGGTATTTGACAGCATCAACAGTCTTTGTGTTTGAGGATTAGAGGAGAAAAACGAGCGAATTTATTAGCCATGAGACCCAAATTTAGAGCCATAACTTTATTGTGTTAAAGTCATTTTTATTTGGTACTAAAGAAATTTAAAATCTGGGTACTGTAATCATACATTAATGGACAGCATTAATCCTATTTAATCTTACATATGATTGTTGATGTGCTAAGCTTTTCTTATTATTAATTAAAAAATAGATAAAACAAGATATATATTTTTTTAATAATAATGATTAGGCATCCAGAAAGATCATTTCCATGCTGCTTATACTACCCTGCTGAAAAAAGAGCAAAAAAACAATAGACACCATCTTAAAATTTGTAATGATTGTACTGATTTTACTGGAAACTGTAATGTACCCTGTGGGTTTCTACTGGTAATTGGTCAGCTTCTATTGGTGGCTTGTTAAAACCACTAAATTCTAATGTAATTTGTCCCAAAACACACTAGAGAAAACCATTTTTTAAAAGATGATGGTTTGTAACGTTTGTAATGGTATTTGTAGCGGAAACCATTAGACTTTCTGTGCTTTCTATTGTTTTGTTTTTTTCAGCAGGGTATACTGGGTCATGGGTGTGCAGGATGATTACTGACGTACAGCAGGGTGATCACATCGGAGTAAAGAGGTTAAGGAAATGTTAAAATGTTAATTTAAGGTTCCCATAACACTAGTATAACATTTAAAATATCATTATACAAAACAAAAACTAAAGTTTTATTTCTGTTAAGAAGATTTTCTTGGCCAACCAAACACAAACCATAAAAAATAACGTATCGGGAACCAAAAACTAACGTTCTGGGAACCAAAATTGTTATCTGGGAGTAGACTTAGATATATTCATAAAATTATAATTGCCTGAAAAAACAGCTTAATTACAGTAACGTGCCAGTCAAGGTAGGTCAAGTCAAGTCAAGTCACCTTTATTTATATAGCTGTAATTTGATTACTTTTTTAAATAATGAAGTAATTTAACGCGTTATAATTTATAAAAAAGTAATTCGATTATGTTATAAGCCAAGGTCTCTATACGTTACCGCTGCGTTACATGATTGCTAACAGAATGCAATGTTTTATCATCTGGTGGAGCACACGCAGCGTCCTCTACCTGAGACCTATATTTATATATATTATATACCTATATATTTTCCAGCGATATCTTCGACTTGATTGCACAGATACTTTGCTGGTTTAAGCTGGTCTTTTTCTGGTTTATGCTGGTCCTTTGCTGGTTTAAACTGGTCATTTGCTGGTTTAAGCTGGTCCTTTGCTGGTTTAAGCTGGTCCTTTGGTGGTTTATGCTGGTCATTTTGCTGGTTTATGCTGGCCATGTGCTAGCAAAGGACCAGCATAAACCAGCAAAAGGACCAGTTTAAACCAGCAAAGGACCAGCTTAAACCAGCAAAGGACCAGCATAAACCAGCATCCCAGCTTCAAAACATACCTAACCAGCATATGCTGGTTTTTTCAACAGGGCAGTAGAGCAATATTTGCTTGTTCGGTAAATTTCACTGTAAATCAGTAACAGTTTTGCAGCAGGCTATGCAAACAGACTATTACTGTAAGATATAAACCTGACAGCATTGTCACAACATGGAAGTAAACTTGTTTATTCTAATGTCTGATCTGTGATCAGCGATTTTTAATATGTAATTATTCAAGTCAGATTTTATTTGTCCATTTTTTTTTTTTT
>NW_015632801.1:16467-22715 GCF_001515625.1 Sinocyclocheilus rhinocerous
TTTGCAGCAGGCTATGCAAACAGACTATTACTGTAAGATATAAACCTGACAGCATTGTCACAACATGGAAGTAAACTTGTTTATTCTAATGTCTGATCTGTGATCAGCGATTTTTAATATGTAATTATTCAAGTCAGATTTTATTTGTCCATTTTTTTTTTTTTTTTTGGTTTGTATGTATGTGTATGTGTTTGTCAGTAAATCAAGCCAGTGACCAAACTTAACATTGTTTCTCCTAATAGCATCGGCTTTTTGCTGGCCAAATGGGTGCCCTAAGCAGAATTGTATTGTTGTGCCCTCTCCCCTAAATATTATGGAAACCTACTATAGGGGTGAAAATAGAACTTTATTAAAATATAAAGTAAATAACAAAATTATAGTTGTATTATTTACAAATTACAATTGTAGCTCTACAGCACAAAAACAACAACTAAAATTACACTTATTATATAAAACATTGTACTAAACATCGCACGTCCTGCGATGTGACTATTGCGGATGCTCACATCGCGATATCGATGCTGAAATAATATACCGTGCAGCCCTATTACAAAAGGAGATATTAGGCAGAATGATGTTTCCTTCAGTTACTTTTTCCTATAGCCTAGCTAATTAAATAGTGAATGAGAGTAGAGAGTAGAGATAGTTTCTCTGTCTGTCATCTATTTTGTGTGCTAAATATATATTTGTATGAATTAATTGAATAATAATTTTAATTACATAATTATTTTTAAAAACTGAAGTGATTGCCGTTATATATATTTATATATATGTTAGAATAACTGAACATTTTAACTCAGAGGTCCCAAACCACTAGGTTGCACGAAAGTGTATATATATGTTATTTATTATGTATTAATTATTGCCCTAATTATTCTGTTTTTTTGTTTGTTATATGCGATTGCTATGGAGTGACAATTTGATGTTTTGATGTAAATTAAAATAGGGCTGGGTAAAAAATATTGATATCTCGATATCAATCGATTCTCATTTTTACGGAACGATATCGATTCTTAAATCCCAAGAATCCATTAGTCTAGCCTGTTTTCAGTTAATGGACGGAACGTTGAAGGGCACTTCCCATCCAATAAATTGCAATAAGTATTGTGCCTTGGTACTTTTAATATGAAGCAAAGTCTCAGATTTCAAATTCTGCCCATTGTATTGCAGACAGTATTTAAACAATAAATTCAGTTTTGGCGCTGTTTAATGTGGAGTGACAGATCGCTGTAGAGCAGGGATGGGCAACTTTGGTAGTGACGAGGGCCAGCATTTCTTTCATCTTCTTTCTTTCATCACACCTTCTAGACAAAATATATTTTTGTGCATGTATCATATTAATAAACTTTTATAACTTTTTTGTTTGTTTTGTTTTTTATAGTTTTTTCACTATGAATAATCTGTCAAGTGTCTGCTTTAAAAAGAGAGCAAACTTAAACTGAAGTCTGTGTTCCAATGCGGTTTAGCACAGTTAAAGTTGGAAACTTTTTAGGTCTATGCTCAAAAAGTGCTTAACAGGTAATAAATGGATCATAACTGTTCCATAAATTAAATTTAGTACCATAAAATCCCCTACAAATACAAAATATTAAATAAAAAAACATTATTAAAATATTGTACTTTCATTGAAATAAAAAAATTAATAAAAACACACCAGAGGGTTAAACTTTCTGTTCTGTGCAGATTGTGCCCAGATGGTACGGATATGGTTTATGGTAATGGAGCTCTTTAGTTTTTTTTAGTACAGATGTGTCAGTAATTTGGTAACACAAGAGTTTACGGTCAATATGAGATGGGAAAGTTGCTAACAGAATACAGCCCAATATCTATAGCAATCGAAATTTCAGTGGAAATATGCATTTGTTGCCTAAAAAATATCACATAAATAAGATATGAGATTCATCTGGAGTACCCTGTTAAAAGATTTTGTACTGATGTGATTTCTGTAGGACTCAGAAAGAAAATGGCCAGATCTTTTTTTTTTCTTTTTTTTTTCCTAACTGCATTTCTATCAGAATGTTTTGGATCAGTTTAGAAGGCCTCTTCTGTAAATGCATACAAGTTTAATTTTCTGAAAAAGATATTGGCCTACTTTTTTCTTTCTTTCATTTTAATAGACAAAGATTACCACAAAATGTGGCCTTTTTTGTGTGTTAATCTTTATGGAGAAGATACCATATACAAAAACAGAACTGGGCTAAAGGAAAACCCAACTTTGTATTATTTCAGATAGATATGAAACATATTGAGTTACTAACTTGTGTTGAAAATGGGAAAGCAAAACGCATTAGGGCTTTATGTAGAGCTCTACGTTAATAGCTAAAGTCATTAAAACATAATTTCTGACAATTGATACCCACTGATCACTGTAAAGCTGCTTTGAAATGATATGCAATGTAAAAACAATAATAAATACATGACTTTATTAAATCTGTCACATTATCTCTTTTTCTTGTACTGTGTATAACAACGAATTTATTCGTACAGGGTGAAACTGTTCAGATTTGTTACCGTGTTTCACTAGTTTCTGTGTTTCGTGTAAATACAGTGTAGCTGAATTTTTTAATAAAAAAGTGTAAATGAGAAGTTCAAGTTAGAAATGCGGCGAGTGTCCAGCAGGAGGCGCCAGAGCTGCTCAAACTCTCACTCTCGCTTCCGCTTCTGGAGTAACGGAACACAATTCAAATAAACGGAAACTGAGTTTATTTATATTTTTATTTATAGCCTCGTGGGCTTTCAGTCGGCAGTTTAATTTACAGCGCAGGACCATTTGTGATTGACCCGCGCGATATGAGGAGTTTGGACTTTTCTGTTTTTTTTAACAAGTTAATGAAAATGTACTGTTTTTACTTTTGTTTCAGAGTTGATTGAAGATAATGAGGAGAAAGAGGAATTGAGTGAAGTTGAGGAGAAAAATAATGTCAGAAGTGCAGAAAACCCAAACAGAAAGATTTAAAGAAAAGAAGAGCCAAGGAATCTTTCACCTGCACTCAGTGTGGAAAGAGTTTCACACGCAAATGTCTTCTTGAGCGACACATGACAGTTCACACTGGAGAGAAGCCATTCACTTGTGATCAGTGCGGGAAGAGTTTTACACGATCATCAACCCTTAAGTTACACATGAACATTCACACTAAAGAGAAACTGTACACATGTGATCAGTGCGGCAAAACATTTTTGTGGTCTTCAAACTTGACAACACACCTGAAACATCATGCAAAGGAGAGGCCACATTCATGTCATTTGTGTGGAAAGAGTTTTCCATTAATACAATATTTGAAAGTACATCAGAAAATACATACTGGTGTGAGAGAGTACATGTGCTTTGAGTGTGAAAAGACTTTTATTTCAGCGACCTCTTTAAAACAGCATGAGAGGATACACCCTGGAGAAAAACCATACGCATGTGATCAGTGCGGGAAGAGTTTCTCACAAAAAGGACACGTTACGGTACATAAGAGAGTTCATACTGGAGAGAACCCATTTACTTGTGGTCAGTGCGGAAAGAGTTTCACACAATCATCAAAACTTAAGGATCACATAAACAGCCACACTGAAGAGAACCAGTAGGTGGCAAAAAGGGGCTGTTAAAATTTAGTTGTCTTTGAATCATACAGGCCCGGCGTCAAGGGGGGCTCCTCCCAAACCTGGCAGAAGCGAATGTAAAAACGTAATTAAATACGTACAATGTGACATAAATGTGGTGTAATTTCAATAAAAAATTTAAATACAAAACGTTACCAATTTTAAATTGAATCGAGTTTTAATCATACCATAACCACTAAAAAAATATCAGGCAAAAATCTGACATGACCGTCAGACTGGTGGTAGGCGGAGATTTGTCTCCTAGTAACGCTAGCCTATCAGGGAGCTTCTTACAATTGCGTGATTCATCAATGATGGCTAGATAGATTACCATAAGGCAGTATAAAAATGGATACATGAAAATATATGATAAATCGGTCCCATAGTTTGCCAGATGCGACCGTGCAATTGCAAGCATCCAACAGCAACACAGTAGACACGCCAGTCGACAAGACACCAACACCGATTGATCCTCTGCCCTCATGCTCTAGCTCATGCACGCCTGGATCGCCAAGAGTGCCTTTCGACCTTGGTGAGGATAAACCGAATCAGGTTAAGTTAAGACATTTTCCTCTTCGCCTTTGCTACAACCAGCATTGATAATTTTTTGCGTCATGGTATACGTCACGGGAGTGGTTGGAATACTCCATGGAAGCAGATGCTGCATTTTGTTTTCCATACAGGAAATACTTAATTTCTCCATCAGACTCAGCTTTCACTGTAAGGGGCTTCAGTGATTGGAAACACGCTGTAGAGGCGGGAAAAGGCCTTAACAAACATGCAGCGTCGAAAGAACACATTACAAGCATGGCACTCTGGAAAGACAGAGAAAAACGGGCTGAAAGTGGACTTGAAATTTCCACTATGGTTAACAGTAACCAATTAGCTAGGAATCGCTACTACCTCTCCTCTGTAGTGGACATGATTGAATTTCTTGTTGTGAATCATTTGCCGCTAAGGGGAAGCACAGATGCTTTTGATAGTCTAACAGAGGATGAAAGTGGGCTTTTCCTTTCATTATTCAAATATACCCTCCGAAAAGACCCAGAGTTGAGGAGTGTTATGAAGACAATACCACGCAATGCAACATACAGTTCTCACAAAATTCAAATTGATGTCATTGCAAACATGAGCAGTCTGGTGACTGAAGAAATAGTTAGAGAAGTTGCAGACTCGTGGTACACAGTCAAAGTAGATGGCACACGTGACCCAACTGGAATGGAAAATATTTCCATAATCGTTCGCTTTGTTAAGGACAATTATCAAGTCACAGAGCGACTTCTTTCCATGAAAACAACTGAAAAAGGGGATGCCCAGACCATGACCAACACAATAATTACAGAGCTTGAAAAGAATGGGCTCAGTACTTCTAAAATATTGAGCCAGGTGTATGACGGGGCCTCTCTCATGTCCAGAAAAAACAGAGGAGTACAGAACATTTTGCAGGACAAATTAGGAAGAGTGATTCCGTACTGCATTGCTTCAATCATCAGCTCCATCTTGTGGTAGTTCATGCAATATCCACAGAGCCTGCGGTTGAAGACTTCTTTAATGTGTGCAACTTGCTTTATAAATTCATAAAGAAGCCAACCGTTGCTGTCTTGTACGGAGGGCAGCAGCTTAAGAGATTACTTGAACAGCGATGGACAGGGCATCTTCAAACGGTCAAAACAATTCTGAATTCTTTTCAAGACATTACTGAGTTGTTAGCCGAGATCAATGGAATCCGCAGATACGAGATGGAGGTGCGCATGGAAGCAGCTGGCCTGATTAGGGAAGTATCAGAGACTAGCTTCAAGTTCATTGCCCACATGGTGTATAAGATTCTACAGCTGCTTGATGCTCCAAACAAACTGATGCAGTCAGAGGACATGGACCTTCTAAGTGCAGTCAAATTAGTTACATGTGCTTCAGAATGCCTTACGAAATTGCGCAGTGAATCTGACTTCTTAGAGCTGTGGGAGAAGGCCGACGACACTGAAATGCCAAGACCTCCCAAACGAAAGCGGACCATCAACAAAGGCCTTCAAGAATATCTGCTGGAAGAAAGCATTGGCCAGGCTCAAGGTGATTTGGGAAATCAAGAAGAGCTCAGACGATTATACTACAGTACTTTGGATGCAGTGCTTGCAGAAATCTTGGAGCGTTTCGGAGAAGCTAAGTTCATTGAAGCTCTTTCAGCTTTTGATCCACAGTATGACAGCACTTTCTTGGATGCGCAACTCGTACAAGATATGATGAACTTAACTAATTCGGAAGTGATTCATTCAGAATTTGTTGTGGCCCGACAATTCCTGCGTAAAGTACTGGCTAGATCGATTTCTAGTGGCGAGAAATTAACACTTAAACAAATACTCCAGGAGCATCATACCACGCTTGAAGCTATGCCTAGTGTACTCGCTGCAATGAAATGTGCGCTGACATTTGGAGCTTCTACAGCTACATGCGAAAACTCATTTTCTACTCTGAAAAATGTGTTCACGGACAAACGAAGGAGCATGCTACATCAGCGAAAGGCCCATTTAGTGCAACTGGCATTTGAAAGAGACTTGACAAGAAAGACAAGAAAATAATGGAAAGATACTCTACTGAGAAGGTTCAACGAGAGTAAGCGCCGCAGACTCCAGCTGTTCCAGCTGTTCTAGGTTATTTTATTTATTATA
>NW_015632801.1:32344-37835 GCF_001515625.1 Sinocyclocheilus rhinocerous
ATCATTTGTTGTGTCGTGGTATACGTCACGGGAGTGGTTGGAATACTCCGTGGAAGCAGATGCTGCATTTTGTTTTCCATGCAGGAAATACTTAATTTCTCCATCAGACTCAGCTTTCACTGTAAGGGGCTTCACTGATTGGAAACACGCTGTAGAGGCGGGAAAAGGCCTTAACAAACATGCAGCGTCGAAAGAACACATTACAAGCATGGCACTCTGGAAAGACAGAGAAAAACGGGCTGAAAGTGGACTTGAAATTTCCACTATGGTTAACAGTAACCAATTAGCTAGGAATCGCTACTACCTCTCCTCTGTAGTGGACATGATTGAATTTCTTGTTGTGAATCATTTGCCGCTAAGGGGAAGCACAGATGCTTTTGATTGTCTAACAGAGGATGGAAGTGGACTTTTCCTTTCATTATTCGAATATACCCTCCGAAAAGACCCAGAGTTAAGGAGTGTTATGAAGACAATACCACGCAATGCAACGTACAGTTCTCACGAATTCAAAATGACGTCATTGCAAACATGAGCAGTCTGGTGACTGAAGAAATAGTTCGAGAAGTTGCAGACTCGTGGTACACAATCAAAGTAGATGGCACACGTGACCCAACTGGAATGGAAAATATTTCCATAATCGTTCGCTTTGTTAAGGACAATTATCAAGTCACAGAGCGACTTCTTTCCATGACAACAACTGAAAAAGGGGATGCCCAGACCCTGACCAACACAATAATTACAGAGCTTGAAAAGAATGGGCTCAGTACTTCTAAAATATTGAGCCAGGTGTATGACGGGGCCTCTCTCGTGTCCGGGAAAAACGGAGGAGTACAGAAGATTTTGCAGGACAAATTAGGAAGAGTGATTCCGTACGTGCATTGCTTCAATCATCAGCTCCATCTTGTGGTAGTTCATGCAATATCCACAGAGCCTGCGGTTGAAGACTTCTTTAATGTGTGCAACTTGCTTTATAAATTCATAAAGAAGCCAACCGTTGCTGTCTTGTACGGAGGGCAGCAGCTTAAGAGATTACTTGAACAGCGATGGACAGGGCATCTTCAAACGGTCAAAACAATTCTGAATTCTTTTCAAGACATTACTGAGTTGTTAGCCGAGATCAATGGAATCCGCAGATACGAGATGGAGGTGCGCATGGAAGCAGCTGGCCTGATTAGGGAAGTATCAGAGACTAGCTTCAAGTTCATTGCCCACATGGTGTATAAGATTCTACAGCTGCTTGATGCTCCAAACAAACTGATGCAGTCAGAGGACATGGACCTTCTAAGTGCAGTCAAATTAGTTACATGTGCTTCAGAATGCCTTACGAAATTGCGCAGTGAATCTGACTTCTTAGAGCTGTGGGAGAAGGCCGACGACACTGAAATGCCTAGACCTCCCAAACGAAAGCGGACCATCAATAAAGGCCTTCAAGAATATCTGCTGGAGGAAAGCATTGGCCAGGCTCAAGGTGATTTGGGAAATCAAGAAGAGCTCAGACGATTATACTACAGTACTTTGGACGCAGTGCTTGCAGAAATCTCAGAGCGTTTCGGAGAAAGAAATAGCAAGTTAATTGAAGCTCTTTCAGCTTTTGATCCACAGTATGACAGCACTTTCTTGGATGCGCAACTCGTACAAGATATGATGAACTTAACTAATTCGGAAGTGATTCATTCAGAATTTGTTGTGGCCCGACAATTCCTGCGTAAAGTACTGGCTAGATCGATTTCTAGTGGCGAGAAATTAACACTTAAACAAATACTCCAGGAGCATCATACCACGCTTGAAGCTATGCCTAGTGTACTCGCTGCAATGAAATGTGCGCTGACATTTGGAGCTTCTACAGCTACATGCGAAAACTCATTTTCTACTCTGAAAAATGTGTTCACGGACAAACGAAGGAGCATGCTACATCAGCGAAAGGCCCATTTAGTGCAACTGGCATTTGAAAGAGACTTGACAAGAAAATTTTGGGATGAATGGAAAGATACTCTACTTAGAAGGTTCAACGAGAGTAAGCGCCGCAGACTCCAGCTGTTCTAGCAGGTTGGTGTTATTTTATTTATTATAGAATGCGTAATTTGTTTATAACGTCATCTTATTTTAATCGTGACTTTTTTTTAAATGTTTGCGTAAAGTTTGAACCAGTTCTGATGGCCAGTGCAAAATCATAATACATTTTTCTTCTTTGCGAATAGTGACGATGATTAGTAATACTAATCACTTTTTTTTATAGGCTAAACTAAATTATATCGATACCAAACGCCCACTGACACTCACGCTATGTGCCCCCCCGGGCAGAAGGGATAGCCCCCCCTGTTAAAATGTTCTGGCGCCGGGACTGGCAGAAGGGATAGCCCCCCCCCCCGTTAAAATGTTCTGGCGCAGGACTGGAATCATACAAGAGATTCATTCAAGAACGCTGATTCATCCAGTAATGAAACATCTTGTACATCTTGAGCGAGTCATTTAATCATTAATTCCTAAATTACATGTGATTTTAATTAGTTGTCTAATGTTTTTTCTTCAGAATAATAAGAGAACCACAAATTCCATTGGGAAAAAACCCCTCAATTTATCCAGAATCATGCAGTTCTATTTTGCACACAAACAGCACTTAAAGAGTCCAGTTTTTATGTAACCTGTTGATTTTTGTTCATGGTATTCAGCTCCAATAAATGTTATGCAAAAAAGAGACACAGGATAAATGTTTGATATCATTATTTAATCACATTGGAATCGAAACTGGGAATTGAAAAGAATCGGAATCGGAATTGATAAAATTCAAATGATACCCAACTCTAATCCAGACACTCTGTCAATGACCAAGGCAATGCAAATATCGTGCATTTAGCTAAACAAAACAGAGGTTTAGTTAAGCTGTACATTTCTTTACTTTAAGAATTATTCATTACTAGATGTTCTTTCCAGAAACTGTTTTTGTAACATGTAAAATATGATATTTGAAAGTGGTCGTTTTGCTGTATTTGTTCAAAAGGCCTGAAAACCATTAGTCAAACATCTATTTTTAACCACAACATTTGATTGGTCATGATGACCTGACCTGTAGTTATTTCAAAAACATATGGCATAATAGATTAAGTCTATCTGACATTTTTTTATTAGACAGTGTTGTCAAAAGACCCGGTACTTCGGTAAGTCGGTACTAAAAAAAAAAAGAAAACGTTACAGTACCATGTTTTTTAAGTACCGGTGGTACCGAGCACCTGGTTCTTGATGCGCTATCCGAAAGGTGCGCAGATGCGCTCTCTTCATAAAAGCACTGAGACAGGGCGACCTCAAAAGGAGGAAACACATCAAACTAACACAAAACACTTTAACCCTTTGACGCGTACGATCACACCGGTGTGATCAGTCTAGGCTGGTCCAACACCTGGAGCAAATGAAAGAGTTCAAGCGGGTAAGTTTCATTTTAATTTTTAATATTTAGATCTTCTGTTATGAATAGTATTCCATATTTTAATTTGAATGTCGGATTGAAATAAACATCGCCGTTACTAGCGTAATGGTTAACAGTGTTTATTTCATATCAGTCCTTCAGAAAGCAGTTCTGGGTTTTTTTTTATTTTATTTTTAGCTAACATTAGTTGGTTAATTGTTATTCTTGGCTTGATAACTCTAGCAGGAGCCCTTTAAAATTAAATATGCACAGTTTGGATTAAATGAAAGCACAGTCAAATTTTATATCCTGTATAGATTCTTCAATGTGAGTGAACTATATATTTTTACAACATTGTTTTTGAATGTTATTTAATACAAACACTTGATCATTCATGTTTGTTCATTGTGCATTAACTAATTTTAACAGATTGAACTGATTTTATGTATTAGTAATTTTTTTAATTAACCCTAAGAAGAAGAATTGCTATAACTATTGTTTATTGTTAGGTCATGTTATCTAACAAATGGAATCTTATTGTAAAGTGTTTTTAATACTACGGTTTCCATCTATTTGATATACACTTGACTTAAAATATATGCAATCTTATCTAAATTTATTATAAAAGCTGAGGTTTGTTATTTACTGAAAAGTTATATTTTAGCTGTTGTCAATGATCTAATGTTGCATTTGGTCAGACTCAGCCCATTGCTTTACTTAAGTAACGTTATATTATATTTTCCTTTTACAGCTGCAGACTAAGGAAGATCCTGAAACACACCAGCAAACCCTAAAACAGACAACAGTTTACAGTTGTTTTTCAGTGGCAGCAGAAATATTACAAAAACTTTTGGGTGAAAGTTGTTTACTTTCTTTCATACTTTTATTACTTGCGGAAAAACTTGAAACACAAATTTAAATAAGTATAAAGAATCACACTGATTTTTTTTAATTTTATTTTATTCTTTATTAATAAAAAATTTTTTTTTTAATTTGTATGTTTTTGTGTTTTGCTTTGGTACCGAAATTGGTACAGAGAACCGTGGATTTTCACTGGTATTGAATACCGAAATTTTTGGTACCGTGTGACAACACTATTAGACATAATCACCAGTTTGGGAGGATGTAAGTTTCTTGCAAATTCCTCGTGCCAATTTTACTTCTTTACTCCATCTTCTCCTCCTTTCTACCGTTTCTTTTGATTTCCACCCTCGCTTTGCATTCTTCTTTTATCTTACTTCTACCTTTTCTTCTGATATTCACTACTTCATCACTTAGATGTAATAATTTGCACTTTATGAATAAGAATAGGGGTGTACGATATATATCGTCTGTGATAATATCGTAATAGTTGTTTTAACGATGTGCGATTTGACATTATCGAGTATATTACAAAAACAAAACAAAACAACTAGAGTTTATGCATACGTGACGTGATGAAGTCTAGTAGGTTAGACTAGTGTGTGTGTGTGCATTTAGAGTGCATTCTTTCACTGTGTGATTCAGTCTATTTGAATAAATTTTGAATGAACACAAAATTCAAGATATTGATTTTATTCAATAGTTCAATAAACAAGTTAATATTAAGAGACTTACATTTTAGACACCATATTGCCTGTTTTTGCTCTATTTCGCCAACAAAAATTATTACAAACAGAACCACAGCACTGTATTGCGTCTCTAAACAACATGACGTGTTTCATTCCTGAATGAATCAACCATTTAAAGTTTAAATGATTCGGTTCAATCGCAATGACTCACTTATTAACAGTGACTTGCTGCCACCTATTGGCGGTTTTAATTTCACATTTAACGTATCTTTTCTTTCTTTATTTTTAAAAAAAAATAATTTCAAATAGCAAAACATTATTTATGCATTTGTAACTAGTGGTCGACCGATATATCACCAAAGCCGATATATTGTAGAAGAGTTTAATTAATCAAAATATAAATTATTCAAGTATAATCAATGTGAATATAGCCATTTATGTATTAAATTATTCATTCATTTATATGATGTTAACATTATTTTGTGTATTTGGTGTAATGAAATGTGTTTATGCGGTTTAAGGTTAAAAAAATTAAAAAAAA
>NW_015632801.1:38185-40731 GCF_001515625.1 Sinocyclocheilus rhinocerous
AATTACTGAAATAAATGAACTTTTCCACGACATTCTAATTTATTGAGATGCACCTATATGTATTAGTAAATTTTGAATATAACTATTGTTTATTGTTAGGTCATGTTATCTAACAAATGGAATCTTATTGTAAAGTGTTTTTAATACTACGGTTTCCATCTATTTGATATACACTTGACTTAAAATATATGCAATCTTATCTAAATTTATTATAAAAGCTGAGGTTTGTTATTTACTGAAAAGTTATATTTTAGCTGTTGTCAATGATCTAATGTTGCATTTGGTCAGACTCAGCCCATTGCTTTACTTAAGTAACGTTATATTATATTTTCCTTTTACAGCTGCAGACTAAGGAAGATCCTGAAACACACCAGCAAACCCTAAAACAGACAACAGTTTACAGTTGTTTTTCAGTGGCAGCAGAAATATTACAAAAACTTTTGGGTGAAAGTTGTTTACTTTCTTTCATACTTTTATTACTTGCGGAAAAACTTGAAACACAAATTTAAATAAGTATAAAGAATCACACTGATTTTTTTAAATTTTATTTTATTCTTTATTAATAAAAATTTTTTTTTTAAATTTGTATGTTTTTGTGTTTTGCTTTGGTACCGAAATTGGTACAGAGAACCGTGGATTTTCACTGGTATTGAATACCGAAATTTTTGGTACCGTGTGACAACACTATTAGACATAATCACCAGTTTGGGAGGATGTAAGTTTCTTGCAAATTCCTCGTGCCAATTTTACTTCTTTACTCCATCTTCTCCTCCTTTCTACCGTTTCTTTTGATTTCCACCCTCGCTTTGCATTCTTCTTTTATCTTACTTCTACCTTTTCTTCTGATATTCACTACTTCATCACTTAGATGTAATAATTTGCACTTTATGAATAAGAATAGGGGTGTACGATATATATCGTCTGTGATAATATCGTAATAGTTGTTTTAACGATGTGCGATTTGACATTATCGAGTATATTACAAAAACAAAACAAAACAACTAGAGTTTATGCATACGTGACGTGATGAAGTCTAGTAGGTTAGACTAGTGTGTGTGTGTGCATTTAGAGTGCATTCTTTCACTGTGTGATTCAGTCTATTTGAATAAATTTTGAATGAACACAAAATTCAAGATATTGATTTTATTCAATAGTTCAATAAACAAGTTAATATTAAGAGACTTACATTTTAGACACCATATTGCCTGTTTTTGCTCTATTTCGCCAACAAAAATTATTACAAACAGAACCACAGCACTGTATTGCGTCTCTAAACAACATGACGTGTTTCATTCCTGAATGAATCAACCATTTAAAGTTTAAATGATTCGGTTCAATCGCAATGACTCACTTATTAACAGTGACTTGCTGCCACCTATTGGCGGTTTTAATTTCACATTTAACGTATCTTTTCTTTCTTTATTTTTAAAAAAAAATAATTTCAAATAGCAAAACATTATTTATGCATTTGTAACTAGTGGTCGACCGATATATCACCAAAGCCGATATATTGTAGAAGAGTTTAATTAATCAAAATATAAATTATTCAAGTATAATCAATGTGAATATAGCCATTTATGTATTAAATTATTCATTCATTTTGACAATTATTTGGAAGATTTAAAGGGGTCATATGATGTTGCTAAAAAGAACATTATTTTGTGTATTTGGTGTAATGAAATGTGTTTATGCGGTTTAAGGTTAAAAAAAACACATTATTTTCCACATACTGTACATTATTGTTTATTCTTCCACCAAACAATGTAGTTCCTCAGAAACAGTTGTGGTTGCAACAAAGTGGTTGCCGAGCAACACACAGAAGTAAACAAAGGTGTATGTTTGTAGAGTAATTTACAACCGCTTCGAACGTGGCTCAGCCAATCAGAATCAAGGACCGGAACTCTCCGTTTTATAAAGCTCTATCTGGTCATGTACAAGCATGTTACTGACAGGATCAAAAACAGGCAGCAAATGAAGTGAGTCTCACACATATCTGCAGGAGGATGTGGAGTCGAGTACTGATCATCAGATCCTGCAGACCATCCGTGCTCAGCTGTGAGCGGCGCAATGATAGAGAGATCAAAACTACTGTAATGCCAGCCAAAGGATGTGAGGAAAAGACATTGGCGTTCTTTTACTGTTTGACTGTCAGTAATGACAACTGAACTTTATATGAACCTTATATGAAACTCATAAGAAAGCACAATGATATTCTTATCATGAAGCAAAATTATGTACAATAATAAAACATTTTGACATTGTTCTTCGGGGAGGAACTCCACCTTTGAGTTGATCTGAATCTTACAGTTCAATTTGCTGGTTCTGAAGAAGAAGATGAACTTTATTCACTGTGAAATTATATTTTATTGTTTGATGCATTATTGTGTCACATTTGTTGAGGACGCAGCATCAGACCTGAAAGTGCTGGATCTGAAGATGATCTACTTACTGTGAATGTTTTTTGTATGACTGTGTAGAGCAGATGAACGATTGAAACACTTCCCACATGCAGTGCAGTGATACGGTTTCTCTCCAGTGTGGATCCT
>NW_015632801.1:41822-44865 GCF_001515625.1 Sinocyclocheilus rhinocerous
GTCTAAGCCCCTCTTAAAACTGTTGTCCTTGAATGTAAGTTTTATGCCAATTTGTTCTGTAAACTTGTAATTTTTTGTTATACTTCAAAAAAAAAAAAAGTTTATTAGACGAGGAAGGGCGGGGTCTCAATTAAAGATGAAAGATGTAACATAAGCAGGGATCACTCATTCTTCATTAAATAAATAACAAAAAGTTAATTCTGCCGAAATACATAAAACATGAAACAGTTTTGATGCTATATTATTGATTGTTTATGTTGCTACGGGTGGTTGCTAAGGGTGTTGCTCAGTGATACACAGAACCATTGGGTGAAGAGGTCAAAGCCGTGCTGTATCGTGAATAAAACACAGCTGCTGACCAATCAGAATCGAGGAATGGAACTAACCGTTTTATAACAAGGAATATAACACTTTTTAAGGATCTGCAGGCACCCTGTTAACTCTTTGTTAGCCTAATATACCACAAACTCATTAAAGATGAATTTATAATAAACACCAACCTGGTTCTGGCATTAAAGATTAATTTATAATAGACACCAACCTGGTTCTGGTTCCTCGTGTTTTATTCTCCAGGTTTCTGGTTCACTCGTGTTCTCCTCACTTTCCTCTTTAACAAACAGCATCTTCACAGCAGCAGATCTCATTTCAGATGATACTCCTCCAGATATTCCTGCTTGCTTCAAAACTTAGACTGTGAGGATGAGAATGTTACAGGTATTAACTGACCTGGTTCAAAAGCTGTATTTTTCTTAATTAGCGTACAGAAACAACATTTCTAACAGATTGTAAACAGCATCAAGACAAAACAACAGAGAGCTCGGTGAAACCATACAGTCTATGGGTGAAACGAATCTTCTTCCTCTGAGGTTTAAGGGTGTTTGGCAAACAAACGTATGAGTTTTAGCGCCACCGGCTGGACTGGAGTGTGAAGCGCCGAGCAGGTGCTGTCCTCAAGCGTTTCTTTCTAAAGAAACAAAAATAAAGGATTGGTTTTACTGTACTTACACTTATGTATATGAAATTTAGCAAAAATTTAAATTACATTTATAATGTAATATTCTTTGGTTTTATTTGAAGGGATATTAGTAAAACCAAATAAAACGTGTTCTAAGCACAAAGAAAAAGTGGGGTCAATGTTATCAATTATAAATCTAATTAAATCTTTCCAAAAAAATTTAACATAAGAGCAATGCCAAAATAAATTAAACAAAGTTTCAGTCATCATATTACAGAAAGAACTATTCAAATCAATATCATTTTTAAATTTAACAAGAAAATTATTTACTGGGTAGTATCTATGTAAAATTTTAAAGGTTACTTCCTTGACTTTGTTTACCAATAGGTATTTGTTTGGCAAGGTCCAAATGGCCTTCCATAATAAACCTTTCCCGGGGTGTGAAGTAACGAATTACAAATACTCACGTTACAGCACTTACCGGTAAGTAGTTTTTATCAGTAATTGTACTTTTTTGAGTAGTTTAAAAATTGTGTACTTTTACTTTTACTTGAGTACATTTTAAGTGATGTATCGGTAATTTTACTCGGCTATTTTCCTCCGTTTGTAGTTGTTACATGCTTATTTTATTTTTATTTTTATCCATCAACGTGATTGGATAGAGAGTAATAGGTCTCGTGACTTTCGTCAAATCAAATTGTGCATAGGTAATATGTTAGGTAAATGTCGGATTTCTGCTTACTAAATGATTTGTATATATGCTTGCCTATCTACACGGCCTGAAATTTGGTGTGAGGTTGCAGGTATTGCATACAGTGTTAACTCCCGCAAGTGCCACGTTCGGGTACTGTTGTTGGCTGCCACAGTAATGGCAATAAGCTAAAGGAATACCTTTAAAGTGGAAGTGAAGCAGTCAGTTAAGTTAACATTATTTAGTAAAGTGATTTCCACTTTGATTAAAAAAATATATAACAAATTAACATTAATACATGATTAATGTAACCATTTTAAAGAAAAAATGATGTTTTGTTATAGCTTTTAGAGCAAGGGCGCTGCCATCTTGCAGTACACTCTAAAAAATGCTGGGTTATTTCTGTAAACACATTTTTGGGTTAATTGTGCTGGGTCATAATTCTGGGTTGTTTGAGGTAATGTAAACACACAGTTGGGTTGCTCATGCTGGGTCAAATGGACTGTAAGGGGTTCTTTCACCACTGAACAGCTGGGTTGGGTTATTTTGACCCAACAGGTTTATTTATTTTTCCTCTTCATCGAACTTTCTGGATTCTTCACTCGTCTCGTTGTCAGACGGTCACGCACATCGCAAGCAGGATTATAAGGTAAGTTAATATGATGATATGATTATTTACCTCTATTTTTAATAAGTTGTGGCAAGAGCACACTGATTTCTCTGTTTTTGTCAGAATTAGACCATTTCGTTCTAAAATTGATCTTTTAAGGGCATATGTTTTTCAAGTAAATGTCTGCGACGTGCCGAATTCGACGATAGATCCATCATTTTTATGTTGAGCATTTTCACGCTCTTTTTTCCTCAGGTAACGTTATGCCCCTTACTTTTATAACGCTAAACCACGATATTACTGGTATGTAATATTATGTGTTACTTAAATGTAATGTTGTTTTAGCTACAGTATGTAAAGTTAGACTTAATCTTTCGTGGTGTATGTATGAGGTCCTTTAATCTTCACCTATTTTAGTGAATGCTTGTATTGCTTTACAACTAGGAGACCAGTATAAAAATTAAAAGAAAATGCACTCTGATTTTATTTTTTAAAGGGGTCATATGATGCGATTTCATTTTTTCCTTTCTCTTTAGAGTGTTACAAGCTCTTGGTGCATAAAGAAGATCTGTAAAGTTGCAAAGACTAAAGTCTCAAATCCAAAGAGATATTCTTTATAAAAGTTAAGAGTTAGCCACACCTACCTAAAACGGCTCGTTCGAACACGCCCCCACATATCTACCTCACTATGTGGGAAGATTTGCATAACACCGCCCAAATGTTCACGCAAAGAAAGAAGACGTAACTTTTATTCTCGCTGTAGTATTGTTGACACTGCAGCCATGTC
>NW_015632801.1:44948-52767 GCF_001515625.1 Sinocyclocheilus rhinocerous
TATGCATGGCTTGCAGCGCTTAAGTTAAAATACTGAGTGTTAAATAATAAAATAATATGTTAAAACGTGTGCTCTTATCAAATCTGTGGACAAAATTCCGTGAACTTTGCCCCGATCGGGAGCTGTATATTCACATGTGCGCTCATCTGTGTTCAATGCAGCTAACCTCACATTGCTTTCTACCCACTCATTAAACTATTACAGGTTCTTTACTGCAAAAAGATGGTCACTGCAATAGTCTAAAGTGATGAAACTTTTTAAAACCATTTTCATAGGTTTCACGTTATTGTTGGCTCGGAAAATATGTAAATGTGCATGCCCAGTAGCCGCAGCTGTATCCCTTCTAGCCTTAACCACAAATCAGACAGAGAGTAGATTAACTTCGGTGGACTTACACTTACACAATGGTGTTTTCCGCGGTTGACATAAAATACTTTCTGATGTTTATTTTGTGCTTTACGTAAATAAAAAAGACGATCGGTTCACGTGTTTGAACTGAGGCATTACAGTGATCGGTCACGACACATTAAAGAGCCACAGCTCGGTATTTATTGTTTGAATTTATTTTAAAATGACCAAATTTGAAAGCCAAGAGTCCTAAGATCTTGTTTCATATCAGAAGTAACCTGCTCTGTGTTGTCTGTCGGCACGTTGCCAGTTTTCTCTTCACTCTGCGATGTATTTTTCACTGCGTGAGAACATGAGTGTAGTGTGAGAGCGGTGTTTGTCGGGGATAGCAAAAGTAACTAAGAAGGGCGGGTCTTTGCGAACGGTCAATTGTTTTACAATATATGACTATTACTGTAATAGGAATAATAATATAAAAATATTATTATTATTTTATTCTAATTTGTTTGGCTTCCAAGTTCACCAGTGAGACTGAGACACTATATCACAACTAAAAAGAGAGTTGAGTTCCCTTTAAATTTCAAGTACAAGTAAATTCACCAGCTTTATTCTTTGTTTAGTTTGCACACTAAACCTGTGTTGGAGCTCTTAATTTTGAACTCTCAAAGTGCACCAGATTGATGGATTTAACTTTAAAATGTACAAACATTTCTTCCGGGGAGGCCATGCCCCCCCCTACAGGGACCGATGACCACCCACCACAGTCTCACAAAATCCTGTGGGAAACACACTGTGGATTGATATTGAATACCTAATATTTACATGTAGCAAATTAAAGATTAAATTCTCTGGCAAATATATATTTTTGGTGTATAAAAATAAGAGTTTGGAGCAAATTTTGGTGATTAATTTGATCATTATGTTTGGGAAATACCATACGCAAAAACAAAAATGGTCTAATAATAAACCTAACATTACATTATTTAAAATTGTACTTAAGCATTACATTGAAGCCTTAAAAGATATAAGAAATAAAAAAGCAAAAAGGATGTATAGAATGTTTGAATCCTTTTCTAATGGAAATTTCTTGTAATTTCTTGTGTTTTTTTCCTTCTGTCTTTTTTTTCTGTTTGTTCCTTTGATGCTATTATGAATATAACTGATAATAGTTGAAAACACTATGATCCTCTATGTATGTATGTTGTGTTACTGTTCTTGTTATGCAATAAAACAAATAACTAACTGAAACCAAACTTATTTAACAAACAAACACTTGAACTTACATTCAAAATCGGAAATCGGAGAAAAGAAATTGTGTTAACTAGGCTAAGACTGGGACATTGCTTATTAAATAAAACACTTAAATTGATAGCTGGAGGCATGATACTGGACTGTGTGAGGGTTGTCAGGAAGAGGAGTCAGTAGAGCATGTGGTCTTGAGATGCAACAGGCATGGAGCACAGAGAGAGGTGATGAGGAATGAGATAGGGGTTCAAGATATCACATTAAAAGGATTATTGCGCAGAGCATAGGGCACAGACCAGAATTTTAATAAACTTTTTAAGAGTAACTGTTTTTTTTTTACAGGATATAAAGAGTAAAAGGAATTGTGAGGAAGGTTAAAGTATTATTAATATTGTTGTTGTTATTATTATAAAGCAGGGCAAGGATGATGTGTGGGTATGTGTGTGTGGGAGAACGGGTGATTTAGTCTGTAAACCTATTTTCTGATCCATACTCCGGAGCAGAAGGTGGCGGTAATGCACCAATACGCTGGATGCCAACCGCCGTAAAAATTTAAGAAGAAGGAGACGCTCTGCTTCACTCTGCAGCGCTCGTGAGGATCACTCGGTGTGCGCATGCGCGAGGGAGTGAGAGTTGTACGGTGCGAGTGAGTCCTCTTTTTCTTCTCTTTCTTCTCTATTATTTGCTTTTTGGTGTCATGCATGGATTATTTTGCATAATTAAGTTTGAGGGCAGCAGGAATTTGAGGTAAATGACATGTCAGCTTCTCGTATGAATAGCGCTGGAGTGATTTACTTAACGTGTGTAGTCAGTGCAGAAAGAGGCTTTTACTCCAGAAATGCCCTTCAACCGCAAAAAAATCATATTGTGTCTAATATTCCTCCGTTTATAAAAGATGAGTTGAATACGGAGTTGTTCAGGACAAATAGTTTCACAAATGAGGAAAGTTTATCCGGGTCCTATTATGCTCTTTTACAAAGTCTTGATTTTGTTTTGGGGGTGTACTAGAACAGGCTCTCATACTAGGTAGTTCAAAAAACACATTATTTTTCACATATTTTACATTATTGCTGTGATTGGTTAGCTGGGCCAGTGTGTGCTGTGATTGGTTAGCTGGGCCAGTGTGTGTTGTGATTGGTTGGCAGCGGCGCCTGGTCGGGAAATGTCATGCCCCTTACCGCCTGCAGCGAGCTTCATTGTAAATATTGAGTCAAAATCAAATCAATTTGAGCGCGATTTAAACCCGGATGATTGTAACCACTCTAAGTTCGTCTGCCTTGGGAAAGCTTGCGTGTCTCCGACATAGTGATAACACTCGTTAAGTCTTCTCTAGTGCAGCTCAACCAGGTCTCGTCCCATTCGTCGATATTTGTGATATCACAAATCCCGGAAAATATGCGTTGTAGTCCAAAAGAGTCTTTTGTTGTAGTTTTTGAAAAGTGATTTCTGTTAAAGGGGTCCTATTATGCTTTTTCACTTTTTTAATTTTAGTCAGTGTGTAGTGTGTATGTTTGGGCATAAAAAAGATCTAGAAAGTTACAAATCTCAAAGTCCACTCCAAAGGGAGATATTTCGTTTTTTTAAAATCCCTTTTCAAGAACTACAACGAACGGCTCGTTTGGACTACAGCGTTTGTTTTCCGGGCTTTGTGATATCACAAAGCCCGGAAAACAAACGCTGTAGTCCAAACGAGCCGTTCGTTGTAGTTCTTGAAAAGGGATTTTAAAAAAACGAAATATCTCCCTTTGGAGTGGACTTTGAGATTTGTAACTTTCTAGATCTTTTTTATGCCCAAACATACACACTACACACTGACTAAAATTAAAAAAGTGAAAAAGCATAATAGCACCCATTTAACATGTAGCTCTCAGTTAGACACTTACTGAATGTGAGCTACAACATTTTGGTGAATTACAATTTTTTTTTTTTTGTGGTAAAGTATTCAAGTATTGTAGTTGTGTACTTTTGTACATATGAAACGTCACCTGTATTAATTCAGTCTGGACACTAGGAATGTACTACAAACTTCAGAACAGGAAAATATTTTGTAGAATTATACAGTATATACATTTTAAAGTCTCACCTGTAGTAAGTCATTCTTGTCACTAGGAACCTACTAAAAACCAGTTTTTAAATTATTTTTAAATTCATTCTGTGAAAACTTTTGAACAGAGTGAAGATGTGTACATTTTTCTTATTTGGCCTATACAGTAGGGCTGCACGATTAATCGAATGCGATTGTCATGCGCATTTTGTTAGTGCGTAATCGTGTGTTTATTAGTCACGTTGAATCTTCTATTTATTCAGCTGCAGCGATAGGCATTTTCTGGGTTTCTTCTGCGAGGCGTATTTGGAGTTTCAGCGCTATGGCCTTCTGCGAGGCGTATTTGGAGTTTCAGCCCTCTGGCCTTTGGATGGAGATTTACTGCTGATCACAGAACCGTGCTTCACTGAAAGATACGCATGGCAATCGCAGCTTCTGTCGAATCGCAATCTCGATTCCATTTCGATTTATCGTGCAGCCCTACTATACAGTCATGTGAAAAAGTTAGGACACCCTATTAAATTCCATGGTTTTCTGTTAGATAATAATTTGGAAATAAAGCCTCAGATGAACAATATAACATGACATATCACACAGTGTCATTATTTGATTAACAAAAACAAAGCCAAGATGGAAAAGCCATGTGTGACAAAGTTAGGACACCCTATGATTCAGTTGCCTGTAGATCTACTTTTAGCAGCAATAACTTGAAGTAATCATTTTCTGTATGACTTTATCAGTCTCTCACATCGTTCTGGAAGAATGTTGGCCCACTCTTCTTTACATGGTCATGGTTGACTCAATGACTGTGAGGTGCCCAGATCCTGTGGCTACAAAACAAGCCCCAAATCATCAGCCCTCCACCAGCATGTGTGACTTTTGGTATGAGGTGTTTGTTCTGATATGCTCTTTAAGGTTTTCACCAATCGTGTTGCTGTGCATTATGGCCAAACATCTCCACTTTGGTCTCATCTGTTCAAAGGTCATTGTTCTAGAAGTCTTATGGTTTGTTCAGATGCAAATTTGTAAACCTAAACTGTGCTGCCATGCTTTTTTTTAGATAGAAGAAGCTTTCCTCTGACAAGCCTTCCAAACATGCCATACTTGTCCCATATTTTTCTAACTGTACTGGCATGAATTTTATCATTTAACATGTTAACTGAGGCCTGTAGAGCCTGCAGTGAAGTTCTTAGGTTGTCTGCCATTTCTCTGAGCGTAACACTGTCTGATCTTGGGGTGAATTTGCTGGGATGTCCACTCCTGTTAGGATTGGTGTCTGTTTTGAATGTCTCCCACTTGTGAATAATCTTCCTCACTGTAAAATGGTGGACTTCACATTGTTTGTAAATGACCGTATTACTCTTCCCAGATTGATGGAAGCAACAATTGCTTCTCTAAGATCATTGCTGATGGCTTACCTCCTTGGCAATGTGTTAACACACATCTGAAGGCTCCAGACCAGCAAACTGCCAAAACATCTGCTTTTATAGAGGTGCTTACACTTGCTGATGATGAGTTAATCAAAGGCATTTGATTAGCAGTGTCTGACTGCTACTTACTCTCTTAATTCTTATTTACATTTACATTTAGTCATTTAGCAGACGCTTTTATCCAAAGCGACTTACAAATGAGGACAATAAAAGCAGTCAAAACTAACAAAAGAGCAACAATATACAAGTGCAAATGACAAGTCTCGGTTAGCCTAACGCAGTACACATAGCAAGGTGTGTATATATATATATATCTATCTATCTATATATATATATATATATATAGATATATATATAGATATATACCAACAGTGAGCTTGCTGTGCCTGTACAGTATTTTCTCTGTGTGCATCTGTTAATTTTAGGCCATGCTTGCAAGAGATAAACCCTTGAGCTTTTATTTTGGCGGAAAACTCCAGCTTCTGTGAAAACAGGTTTTCAAACATTACTAATTTAATGAAATACTGTAAACGTTTGACCATTAAAATATTGAAAATTATGTAAATGTGCAAATTATGCATAACAGGTGGCCGTTGCGTTTCCAAACGCGTGCTAAACTTACAACACATTCAATAACGGAGTTTACTGCATTCACTGTGAACTGAGCCGCTCTGAGACGCGGAAAACACCGGATCACGAGCTGATCGCGTGCGCAATGTGCGCGCTTCACTTTGAAACAAGCAGCGCAAACAGACTTGATAAGGGGCCGTTCATATGTCGCGCCTAAAAACGCGTGGAAAACGCTAGGCGGGCCGCTTTCTGCTTTTTGCCCAAAGCATTCGGGCGCTTGTGCTCCGGAGGCGTCTGCCGTTGCTAAGCAACCATGACCTCCGCTCTCCATGAAGACTCGGGAGTTTCAGCAAAGGATAAATGGATTTGCAGCACTAAAAATCGCTTGCAGTAGCTCTGCTACTAAATTTATTTAAAAATGGCTATCCCTGTACAGCTATGATCAAGACTTGATAGCCGTTCAGATGTCGCGCCTAAAAACGCGTGGAAAACGCTAGGCGGGCCGCTTTCTGCTTTTTGCCCAAAGCATTCGGGCGCTTGTGCTCCGGAGGCGTCTGCCGTTGCTAAGCAACCATGACCTCCGCTCTCCATGAAGACTCGGGAGTTTCAGCAAAGGATAAATGGATTTGCAGCACTAAAAATCGCTTGCAGTAGCTCTGCTACTAAATTTATTTAAAAATGGCTATCCCTGTACAGCTATGATCAGCTGTTCCTTCATCATGACTGAGCTTTCAACGTTGTTACGGGAAAGGATGAAGCTGATTGGTTGGTTCTTGTCACATGACCCGCGGTGCGCTTGCGGCATTCTGAAAAAAATGTTTTCATCTATCTCGATGCGGTGCGGACGCGCCTGGAAAAATTTCAATGTTGTTACGGGAAAGGATGAAGCTGATTGGTTGGTTCTTGTCACATGACCCGCGGTGCGCTTGCGGCATTCTGAAAAGTTGAAATGTTTTCATCTGGATGCTGCGCTGAAGCGCCTGGAAAAAATGAGCGCGTCGCACCGCGTGCGCGTCGCGACCGCGTCGCTTCCATTATGAGCGCGCCTGCCGCGCGTCTTCATTTAAAATAACGAACTTGAGCGCGCAAAAAACGCGATATGTGAATGGCCCCTAAGTCATTATTCGCTTTCGGTTTTAATTCGTTTGACGGATACTTCCCAAAGCAATGGCGTGAAACACAAAACGTTAAAAAACCTTTATGTTATATGAGAGGTATAAATATATCTTCGTTTTATTATGAAACCGTGGCGGGACAGATTAGACTGTGGTGGGCAGCAAGGGAATGTAAACTTTTGAACGGGGTCTAATAAATCAACTTATTTTATCTTGTGGACTATATGTAAACATATTTTATGTGAAATACCTTATTCAGGTCAGTACTAAATAAAAAAATAACACGCATTTTGCATGATCCCTCTTATTTCGGTAAAATAATTAACATTTTGCAGATTCTGAAATGGGGGTGTAAACTTTTGACCTCAACTGTACATTAACAATAATTTGGGATAAATACAATGTAATTTAATGGAAAACTATGCGAGTGGGGCTCTGTGGCGCGGCAGAAGTTTGAACAGCGCCCAGAGTCGCAGCTGGGATCCGCGGTGTGCGTGCACTCATAGAAAACAATGTGTGTGAATTTTAAAGACGTGGTGTGGAGCAGCACTGCGCTTCTCGTCCGGTTTGTGACCGCATTCAGGCTGGAATAGCCTCTCGTTTCAGAGGTGAAATTGTCAAAGATGACTTTAGGAGAAAACACTGTAAGCTAGGCTGGTAGTTTGCTTTTTCCCCTGACGAGGGTAGAGGGAGAGGGCCAAGGTTCAAGAGTCACGGTTCGCTACTGTAATATAATATAGTTATGTACTGATTTACAAAGAGACAACACTTAATGCCTCTTTGATTTTTTATTTATTTTGGCAAATCTGCTTTTCCACACAGAAATTCATGTTCAGTGAAGCTCCTCCCACAACAATCACACATTCAGCAATTCACCAATAAATGCTGGAGTATTCCCATCAGTTTACAAGTGAAGACGAGCATCAAATCATCAGGAAGAGCTGAAATCTGCAAAGACTGAATTTATTAAAGGGGACAGAGAGAAGATGAGAGATCCAGAACCCTGCAGAATCAAACACACTGAAGATACTGAAGAACTAACAGGTTGGTGTTTATTCTTGATTCAT
>NW_015632801.1:54694-65912 GCF_001515625.1 Sinocyclocheilus rhinocerous
TATTCCCATCAGTTTACAAGTGAAGACGAGCATCAAATCATCAGGAAGAGCTGAAATCTGCAAAGACTGAATTTATTAAAGGGGACAGAGAGAAGATGAGAGATCCAGAACCCTGCAGAATCAAACACACTGAAGATACTGAAGAACTAACAGGTTGGTGTTTATTCTTGATTCTTTATTAATAATGCTGACAGTTATAAAGTTTCAGGCAGTTTTATATTGTGTTTGTTGTAATTCGAAAAGCCTTTAGAGCTGTTGAATAATTTTGCTGAAGCATCAAATAATAAGGGACACTTCCTATGAACTGGGTACTTTTTTTTCTCAATAAAATGTATGTTAGATTGAGTCTCCATGCCAGATAGTTAAGATCCAGTCCCGGATGCCAGATGCTGTCAGAAAATATCTATTTCGTCTGGTGTCCGAACAAATAGTCAACAGGGTTGTCCATACCCAAAACCATTGGTCTCAAACTCAATTCCTGGAGGGCCACAGCTCTGCACAGTTTAGCTCCAACCCTAATCATACCTCAAACATTTAAGGTCTCTCACACTTCAAATAATTAACACTGGGTAATTCTAAACCCCAGGTAAATGGGATCCTGGGTAATCTTATTTTACATATCACACTGTTCATACTTTACCTAGAGTTAACAATTAATCATGATCATTCATAATCTGATGTGTCACACTATACATTGCTAAACCCTGGGTTACTGTTATTATTTGCATTGTCAGCAGTGATGATTAGATAAACACAAAACCACATGTGGTGTGAAAATGGGTAGGATACAACAATTTGGACATGGAGCTGCACCAAGATGTAGGATTAAACCATACAGGGCCTTAAAAATAAAAATTCTTAGGAACAAGAATCTAAAATCTTATTAAGATAACTTTAATACATCTTGAGTTACAGCCACACAAATTTTGGGAAAATAATATTTATGACACTCCAACAGGTATGTCCTATACAATTGTTTTGATAGAGGGAAACCAGATACATTCCTAGTTTAAAGGGTTACTCCACCCCAAAATGAAAATTTTGTCATTAATCACTTACCCCCATGTCGTTCCAAACCCGTAAAAGCTTCGTTCGTCTTCGGAACACAATTTAAGATATTTTGGATGAAAACCGGGAGGCTTGTGACTGTCCCATTGACTGCCAAGTAAATAACACTGTCAAGGCCCAGAAAAGTATGAAAGACATCGTCAAAATAGTCCATCTGCCATCAGAGTTTCAACCGTAATGTTATGAAGCTACGAGAATACTTTTTGAATGCAAAGAAAACAAAAATAATGACTTTATTCAACAATTAGTCTCCTCTGCATCTCCTCCTCGTCACCATAGCGTCATTTTGGAGAATATCAGCTGGACGCAAACTGCGTATGCTGTTCTGTGTCAGCCGCACCACACGGATACGCTGTTTTCGTTCAAATCAAAGCGTAAATAAACGTAGAAAACGATAATAACTCTATTGTGAAAAAGGCCCAGCAGAGGTTGTACTTCCTTCGCCAGCTGAGGAAGTTCAACCTGCCACAGGAGCTGCTGAAACAGTTCTACTTTGCCATCATCGAGTCTGTCCTGTGTTCATCTATAACTGTTTGGTTTGGTTCAGCTACCAAAACAGACATCAGAAGACTACAACAGACAGTCAGGACTGCTGAGAGGATTATCAGTACCCCTCTACCCAACCTCCAAGATCTTTATATCTCCAGAGTGAGGAAAAGGGCTAAGAAAATCACCTTGGACCCTTCACACCCAGCCCACTCTTTCTTTGAACTGTTGCCCTCTGGCCGGTGCTACAGATCACTGAGCACCAGAACAGCCAGACACAAGAACAGTTTTCCCCCAGGCCATATCCCACCTGAACAACACATAACACACCTCAGTACTGTACATCTGTAAATAACTCATCAAACCTACATTTGTACATAGGACACATGCACATTCACAGTTCTGTCTATGGGCATTTTTCTTTTCTGTATATTTTTATTACTATTGTTATTTATGATGTATTGTCTATTCTCTTCATTATTAGTGTTTTTATTACCTTAATTATATATTTGTCTGCACTATGTTTGTACTTTCTGTACTGGGTGCTCCTAACACCAAGACAAATTCCTTGTGTGTGTAAACACACTTGGCAATAAAGCTCTTTCTATACCAAACTGATTCACAACATCCCATAAACCTTGAGTTTCCATAAACATTCCTTCTTATTTCTTATTCATATAGACAAAACAGTTAATGAAACCTCACATCATAAGATTAAACAATGAAAATACATAAGCAAGGAAAGTAATAAGAAATATAAAAACATAAAATAATAAATGAATAAATTATCAAATAATAAAAATATTTTAAAAGTCAATTACATTACATAAATGACTAATGATTATAAATTATTATAAATTAATAAAAACAAGAAAATAAAAACAAACAAATGTATGGTCGCTCTCTTGATTCAACACACAGTTTGTATTTGAAGATCCTCAGATCCTTCATGTATGTAGTGGCTACTCTGTAGTTAACAAATGCCACTGAGAGACTAAAACAGGAACTCAGTGCATTTGCGACGCAACAACAAGGCATCGGTGAGGCGAAAATTGGCTTGGTTGTTCATTATTGCACAGACTGGTGGTATCAAGTTTTGTTATATGAAGTTATGTTGTGATGGTCAACAAAGAAAAAAGTGTCAGGTAATAAGTAAAATTAACCATCCTCTGCTTCTTGTAAAAATCAGAGCTTGGTTATGGGTCTGTCCAGACAGTTGCTTTTGGTCTTAACTTGTATATGATGCACAAATCTGTCTGGAAAAGTTTGAATTACTCGTCCCATAAGCCAAGAGTTCCGAGGTGCTGTGTTATCGACTATAAGCACTGTGTCTCCTGGTTTAAAGTTGCGTTTCACTCTTGTCCACTTCTGACGCTCTTGAAGCTGCTGTAAATACTCCAGAACCCATCTTTTCCAGAACAAGTCTGACATGTACTGGACTTGCTTCCATCGTTTGCGAGCATAAACATCTTCCTTTTTGAATTCTCCTGGAGGTAATGAAGGCGAAGTCCTCAGAAGCAACAGATGGTTTGGCTTTAATGCTTCTAAGTCAGATGGGTCTGTGGATGCTTTGGTAATTGGACAGCCATTAATAATAGCTTCCACTTCACAAAGAACGGTGTGTAGGCCTTTTTCATCTAGATTCTGCACCTTTAAGGTAGAGTTCAGAATTTTCCGCACGGATCTGATTAACCTCTCCCATGCTCCTCCGTAATGTGATCCAGTCGGGGGGTTAAACATCCATTTAAACCCCTTCTGAAGAAGGACATCATTGATCTTACATTGATTCCATTACTTTATCGCTACTTTTAGTTCATGCTCAGCTCATACAAAGTTTGTTCCATTATCAGATTGAAGTTCTTGGACCTGTCCACGTCTTGCAATAAAACGGTGAAATGCATTTATAAAAGAATATGTGTCCAAGGAGGATGCCACCTCAATATGTACTGCTTGTATGGCCAAACAGGTGAAAATTACTCCATACCTTTTTTACTACACTTCTTCTATTTTTTACCTCAAAAGGTCCAAAATAATCAACCCCAGCACGGGTAAATGGAGGTTAATTTGGAGTGACTCTTTCTGAAGGTAAATCTGCCATCTGTTGACATCCTAGAAGTGAATTCAATCTCTGACAAACAATACACTTGGACTGTACTTTCCTTATTGCTGTACTTACACCAGTAATCCAATATTTCTGGCACAATTTGAACAACATATGATTGCGACCACCATGTCCTTCTTCTTGATGTATGTGTCGCAAGAGGAGGTCTGCAATATGATAATTCTTGTCCAGAATTACTGAATATTTGGATTCTTCAGGCATAGATGCCCTACTTAATCGTCCTTCAACCCTCAAAACATCTTCAAGAATGGAACCATAGATATGGCTACTCTTCTTTACACTTTAACCTCTTTTTAGGCTAGCAAGCTCATCAGGAAACATCTTTTCTTGAGATAATCGAATAATCTCCAGTTCAGCTGTTTTAAGTTTTTCTGTTGAGAGGTAAGGTTGTTCAAGTTGATCTTTGAAAGTCTCCATTTCTCTTTCCAAAGAACCATCTTGTTGTACAGTCAAACCAGAATCATCAAGAGCGAAGCTCAGTTGTTTCCTCTTCTGACTAAGAGACAAGAATATATTCTTAAATCTCAAAATCCAAGCCACTGCTTTTTTTCAGACGGAACCAAGAAGAAAAATTATGTGCAATTACATCGTCCTCTTCTTTGAGCTGTATGGAATTAGTCTCTATGCCTTTCTTGACCTCAGAGTCACTTACGCCAAACTTTTCGAGGTCAATGAGAATGTCAGGCCACTCACTTTCAGCACAAAGAAGAAAGGCAGGACCTGATGTCCATGTTTTGTTCTTAAGGAATGCACTGACAGCCGATCCTCTTGAAGCAACATCAGCTGGATTGCTTGCTGAGTCTACGTATCTCCACTGTGAGGCTTGTGAGGCCTTGAGGATTTCTGTCACCCGGTTGGCTACAAATATTCGAAATCGGGAAGTCTCATTCTTAATATACTTGAGAACAGAAACACTGTCTGTCCAAAAGACAGAATCTTGGGAGCTCCAGATGTAATTCTTTCTTCCATAACACATCCATACAACTTGCCATGGTAGCAGCAATGAGCTCCATGCTAGGGATAGTAATGGACTTTGTTGGGGCCACTCTTGATTTTCCCATGATAAAAGCACAATATGCTTGAGAATGTGCATTATGTTACAGCAAATATGTCACAGTTCCATATCCGTCCATGCTCGCATCTGAAAATGATGCAACTGTGCAGTAGTGACATCCCCAAACTTTGGAGGTCTTAAACATCTTGCAAGTTCAAAGTTTTCCAGATGGTTGGAAACAACCAATTCAGGGATGACATCATCCCATTCCAGATTTCCTTTGCAGAGATCTTGCAAGATTTTCTTAGTGGACAATACCACAGGACTCACAGTTCCTAAGGGATCATAGATGGAACTGATTATGGATAGTATTCCTCTTCTGGTCAGAGATCGTTCTTTAATTACAATCTTAAACTCGAATGCATCGGACTGAATACACCACTGTAGGGGTCTACATGGAGGACCCGAGACCCGAGGACCCGGTACCCGACCCGGGATCCGTACGGGTTCGGGGCTATATTTTAAATGGTCAGCCGGGTCCGGGTCGGGTCCCAATCTATTACTTCGGGTCCCGGGTCTGTTTAACATTGTGTGTAAAACCCGAGTCGATCGGACTCGGAGAACACCCAGCCGTTATCAGAGTCAGTCAGCGCTGTGCGTGTGTTGTTTTGTAACTTTCAACTTGTAAAATTAGGATGAGAAAAGTGACAATAAGGTTTCACAATTGGCTTTTTTATTTAGAAGGCGGGACTTATTCCGCCATACCGCACTTTGCAGTTTCTCCAATTTTTAGAATATTATGAATGAACCGTCTTGTTATATCTAAAATTTTTGCTCAGACTCGGCTCAGAGGGAACCGAGATGGTAGCAAATAAGTAAAGCTAACGTCAGCAGCCATGGCACTGGCCGAGCAATCGTTATTATAATCCAAATGGGAAAACAGTCTAAATTATTATACAAGTTGACTCGAGATACAAAAAATGCAAAACTGCAAAGTCGCATTTGTCATCCATCACCGTGACAGCAAGTGGACTTTTGAAGCTGGAATAATGAGTGGATTAAGCATTTCAATTGGCAAGAGAGGAATAACATGGATGGAACTTTCTTGGCAAGGAGGATTGTGTGCATCACAGTCAAGGGAGAAGGCTTCTTACATTAGGTAAGACAAAAAGGTTAATTTTCGCAACTTGTTTATCGACTTGTTAATAGCAATTTGCTGTGGAATATGTGCCGATCGGGTCCAGTCGGGTCTGTATATTCCCGGCCTGGTTCGGGTCCAGCTTTCAAATAATTGACGTCCACGTCGGTTCCAGGTAGTACATTTTTGACATTTCTCGGTTCTGCACGGGCCCGGGTCCAACTTCCAAAATAATAGACGGGTCTGGGTCGGTTCAGTGTAACACATTTACGGGTCTCTTCGGGTTCGGGTACAAATTTTTGGGATTTTGTGGGATTCTCTACACCACTGCACCGCCAATACTCTCTCAACTGATGGAGAATCCCACTTCATGCTCAAGCCTTTCATGGTCTTTGCTTCCGGTATTACATCTAACACTTGACGTCTATTGCTCATCCATTTTGTGAGGTTAAAGCCACCCTTGGCACATATGGAGACAAGCTCCTGATACAAGGTTAGTGCATTTTCAGTAGAAGCAACTGAAACAAGACAATCATTAACATAAAAGGAATGTAGGACTGTATCCACTGCTTCCTTGCTGAACTGCTCTTTATGGTTTTCTGCACATTTTCTAAGAGCAAAGCTTGCACAGCCAGGAGAAGTCGTCGCTCCAAAGAGGTGTACTAGTACTCTAAAGTCAACTGGATCTTGATTTAAGTCTCCATCAGGCCACCAAAGAAACCTTAACAAATCAACATCGTCGGCTGGCACCTTTACTTGATGAAACATTGATTGTACATATTCCATGATTATCACTGGTTCCTTTCTGAATTTTGTCACTACTCCAATGAGTGAGCTGGTGAGGTCTGGTCCTTGCAAGAGCTTAGCATTAAGTGATGTTCCTTGAAAACTCGCTCCACAATCAAACACCACATGGAATTTCTTCTTTGTTGGAAGGTAGACACCATGATGCGGAATATACCAGATCTTTCCATCACTTCGTGTCAAATCCTCTGCAGGCACTTGCTCTGCATAACCTTTGGAGACCATATCCTGCAAAAAAGCTTTATAGTCAGCAAGAAAGGCAGACTCCTTTTGAAGTCTTCTATTTAGATGTAGAGCACGTTGTTCCAAAATGTTTCAATTGTTTGGCATATGAACTTTCTCTCTCAGAGGTAAACTAATTTCGTAATGCCCATCAAGTTTGGCAGAATTTGTCACCATTTCCATGAATCATTGATCTTCCTTTGAATAGGCAATTTGTTCATCTTGTCTGCATTCTGGAAAGTCAATTTTGATCTGCTATTGCCACACGTCTTCCAAATTCACAGCTGAAATTCTGTGACTTTTGGCTGTGCACTGTCTATTACATTCTCACCATCTCCAAAGAGTGGTCCATTCACCCTCCAATGGTTCCAATGCTTTTTTTTCTCTCTCTTTCTCCAGTTAAACCCACCCATTTTGGTGGTGATTGTTAATTACATAATGCATCTTTAATTGATTGTCCAGCTGATTCAACTTGATCGTCTGTTCTCTGTTTTGTGCCTCGATCTCCTTAAATGTTTGTTGACTAGTGTTGGAATCTTTAGCACTGAAGATAGTCCAGCCAGGACTGAAAAGTTTGCTTTTTGTATGTGTGTGCACAGCCACTTTTTTGGTTGTGCACTTTAGATTTTGTTGTCACCTCCATGTAAATCTTCAGGAATAAACGACCTTGAACTTTGCCCTTCATTTGGTGTACGGATTTTTTGCCTTGGCTTTTTGCCTAGGCTTTTTGTATTTTTCTTCTAATTAGTGAATCTACGCATCCAATTACAAACTTACTTTTTTGCTTAACCTAACTGGCGCAGAATTTTTTTTCATACTTTCCAGTGCTTTAGGAACATTTGTCCCTATGAGCAGCTCAATCCCCGCCTCAAATCTCAGGTAACTGAACAGTCTTTAAATGAGGCCATCTTTGAAGATCTCTTTTTTCTGGGTATATTCCCTTTGTGAACAGGCATGCTTTCCTGTGTATAAACTCAATGCAATTCACAAAATTCATTTCCATTCAAGCCAGCCACTTCCAATCCTGACAGAACATGGCTACTCGTCACCTTTTCTTGCCCCATGGTTCTTAAAAGTATCCGCACTTTGGTTCCTGTAAGATTAAGTCTTCTCATCAGATTCTCAGTACAAAACACAGCTGTACTCCCTTGATATAAAAAGGCATAATAGTGATAATTTAGCTGTCTTTCTTAGCCTTGATCTGTACAGGAACATAATCACCAGCCCCAGTAAGACCACTAGACACCAAAACATCATCCACTGCCATTTTGGATTTCTTCTCAGTTGCATCTGTTGTCCCTTTTTCTTTAGGAAAGATACACAACAGAATGGGATGTTTAAGACCACAAACATCACAACAAAGATGTTTTCTGCATTCCTTACTAATGTGCCCAATTCACAAACAGCAAAAACAAACTCCACTTTCTTTTAAGGAGCCAATCTTCTCCTTGTGGGATTGTTTTCCCAACTGAGGACACATATCCAATGTGTGTGCACCTCTACAGCAGAGACATCCTTTCTTATAAAACCCAACCTCTTTCTTTCCTGTTTTTTTAGCATTCACATTCTTTGTTTGCAGCAGCTACAGTGGTAGCAAAGCTGGTTCCTTTTATGCCAGAACAAGGATATGATTTAAGTTTCTTCACATTTTTATTAATTGCTAGTCATGGAACATTCTGTATATTTCCAAACACTGGGTCAGTTATAACTTTGACTTGACTTTGACTTCAAGAAAGTTAACAATATCAATGAAGGAAACTCTGCAATTACGTCTTTCTTGCCGTTCAGAAACCTCTATTTAATGCAGCCAACTCAGCCTCTGCTTTGAGACATACAGAAGAGACAAGACAACTCTCCAGACCTTCTTTCAGCAATTGAGCTTTGATTTTTAGATGACCTGCTCCCCACATTTGACACACTGTCATTAGGTTTGATGTTATCTTGTAAATGATCTGACATAACAATAGATGAAGCATGGACTGTGACTGGATGAATAGTAAACTCTTCCTGTGTTGCACCAGCATCAGACTGCACAGGAACAATTTTCTACAATGATTAGTCTGGACAATTCGACCAATGTTGAACAGTATCTTTAAATGTGTTGCTGTATTTCATGATACTCAAAAACCATTAATTTTGTTTTTCCTGCTCGTCTTCAAGAAGTAAGGGGATCAGCATATCATGCAGCTTGTTGACATTTTCACAAAGCTGAACAAGAGTTTGAAACAGCATTTGCATCTGAGACGCATTTTCTTTTCTTGTCATCAGACTTTTCCTCCTTTTCATTCAATCAGTCCTTTAATTTTATTTACATCTTTCTTTTGTTCCCTTTGCAGACTTTCAATTTTGTTGGCTAAAGCCTTTGCAGTTTAGTTCCTCTTTTACTGCCATCCATTTCAAGGCCAGCAACATCATCAAAACTCGCTTCATTACGTTTCCCAACAAGTCAACAATATTCAGTCAATCAGATTCTCCAACATCACAGCGACATATAAACAAACTCTGTCAACTCTACAAACATTGCGACATTATTTTCCACAAAAACAGACCGCCAGCAACAAACTACCAACACCAGAGCTCTGGACAAAATCAGCTGAAGCCAAACAACTAACAATAACACAACCGCGCGATCATCCCCAATGGATAAACAACATACTCGATTGAAACATCACGCTTTCCAAAACAGCACAGCTGATTAACAAAAAGCCCAGCAGGCTTACCTATGCGGTGATTGATTGCTTGCTTCTTCTCGGTGCTTTGCTGCTCAGTTTTTGTTGGTGTTTCAACTTTTGCGGCTGTAGAATTCACTTGTTTTCCAAATGAGCGGAATCCTTTACTCCTCGACGTGATGTATACTTAATCCTTTTGATGCATTCGCTGAGAAGTGAATTCTTTGTTGACATAATGTAGCAGCTACTCTGTAGTTACCAAATGCCGCTGAGAGGCTAAAACAGGAACTCAATGCATTTGCGA
Organism: Sinocyclocheilus rhinocerous; assembly: GCF_001515625.1. Classification (NCBI taxonomy): domain Eukaryota; kingdom Metazoa; phylum Chordata; class Actinopteri; order Cypriniformes; family Cyprinidae; genus Sinocyclocheilus; species Sinocyclocheilus rhinocerous. Next base: position 64,502 of record NW_015632801.1, read on the forward strand.
CACAACAACAATAAGATATCAGTGAGGCAAAAATTGACTTAGTTGTTCTTCTTTATTGCACAGACTGATGGTACCAAGTTTTGTTATATTATGTTATGTTGTGTTGGTCAACAAAGAATACATCATCCCTGCTCACCCCCTCTCCCTTGCATCTCTAATTGAGCAGGTGATTAATATTCCATTCCCATGTAACCCTGTGACTCTCCACTGCGAACACGTGACATAGGCAAAACACATTAACTCTTTCATGTCCACTACAATGTAGTTGATCAAACATATTTATTAGTTCTCCCCATAGAAACATGAGGTTTGTGCCTATAATATTAGTGTACCTCATTCATGGAAAGTTTCAGGGACGTATAGTTTATAAAATTGCATCAAAATGATAAAAATTGTGTAATACAATTGTCTACTTTACTCTGTTATATCATGGTTTATCTTTGTCCTTTCACTTTTCTTTCTTTTTTTTTTTTTTGACGAGTTACTGACAAATGTACTAAACTTTTAATAAACTTTTGTTTCAGAGTTGATTGAAGACAATGAGAAGAAAGAAGAATTGAGTGAATCTGAGGAGAAAAATCATGTCAAAAATGTAGAAAAACCCAAACAGAAAGATTTAAAGAAAAGAAGAGCCAAGAAATCTTTCACCTGCACTCAGTGTGGAAAGAGTTTGACAAACAAACGTACGTTTGAGCTTCACATGAGAGTTCATACTGGAGAGAAACCATTCACTTGTGATCAGTGCGGGAAGAGTTTCTCACAATCATCAAACCTTAAGGTACATGTGAACATCCACACTGGAGAGAAACCATACACATGTGATCAATGCGGGAAGAGCTTCACACTAAAAGGACACCTTACGGGCCATATGAGAGTTCATACTGGAGAGAAACCATTCACTTGTGATCAGTGCGGGAAGAGTTTCACACTATCATCAAATCTTAAGCATCACATGAACATCCACACTAGAGAGAAACTGTACGCATGTAAACAATGTGACAAAACATTTTTGAGAGCTTCAAACCTGAAGAAACACCTGGGAGTTCATACAAAGGAGAAGCCACATTCATGCCATTTGTGTGGAAAGAGTTTTTCCCATCCAGACCATTTAAAAGTGCATCAGAAAATGCATACTGCTGTGAGAGAGTACATGTGCTTTGAGTGTGAAAAGACTTTCACTTTAACTAAACATTTAAAACAGCATGAGAGGATTCACACTGGAGAAAAACCGTACACATGTGACCAGTGCGGCAAAACATTTTTGAGGGCTTCAGACCTGAAGAAACACCTGAGAGTTCATACAAAGGAGAAGCCACATTCATGTTATTTGTGTGGAAAGAGTTTTTCATTACTACAAAGTTTAAAAGTACATCAGAAAATACATACTGGTGTGAGAGAGTACATGTGCTTT
>NW_015632801.1:66055-69422 GCF_001515625.1 Sinocyclocheilus rhinocerous
CTTCAGATCAGATGCTGTATCCTCACCAACTGTAGCACAATAATGCATCAAGCAATAAAATATCATCTGGATAAATCTGTCATTACAAGGGACATGACAAAGAAACATTATCTAAAGTTTTCACAGTGAATAAAGTTCATCTTCATCTTCAAAACCAGCAGATTCAACTGTGAGATTCAGATCAACTCAAAGATAGAGTTCCTCCTCAAAGAACAATGTCAGAAAGTTTTATTCTTGTATATCATTGTGCTTCATGATATATCATTGTGCTTTCTTATGGGTTTCATATTGTGTTCAATTGTTTCATATTATGTTCGATATGTTTAATAAGCAAGATTGTAAGAATAGTAATATCATTAAAACCTTACTGATACCTATTCTTACTTGTAAGTCAGTAGGAGAGAGAGATCTAGCTCATTAGTTTTCACGTTTACTTAGCTTGTTTTTGTATTTGCTGATTAAATGTAATTGATTAAATGTTACCTTTTTTTAATTAATACATTGTTACCTTTACTTTTTATATTTTATCAACAACTTGTATTATTTGAATCAGGAAAAAGTAATTTTATAATTTTAGTTTTAATATCTAAAAGCTATGAAGTACCTGTATCATACTTGCTTTTTGAGCTTTTAAATTTCTCAATAAACATTTGATTTGCCTAATAAACTATATTTTACTCCACACATGACTGAGATTGAATGAGTTTGTCTACATTAGCAGCCCCCCCTTGTCAAAAAATCCTAAAGGATTCCAATAAGAAAATTGTACAGGATTCTAATTGGAATTTCTATCATATTTTGGAACTGTTTCTATAGGATTCCGATAGGAATAGTCTTATAGGACAAGACATAAATATCCTGTAGGATCATTCCTATAGAATTTTAATGGGAACCAATTGGGTGAATGTTCATGTCTATACGGGAATACTTTTTTAAATTATTATTCTAAAGGTGCACTTTTCCACTGTATTTGTTTTACTAACAAATAGTACTTGAAGTTTGCTTAAACTCACCCTGATGTAGACATTGTTCATTGTATGTTGCACAACCTGCAGTAACATTGTAAACAATATGGGAGTTGATTTGTGAAGCACACAGCATTAGTGCAAAAAATTCCAAGGCACTAATAATGGATTGATGACACACACACACACACACACAGTATGTATCACTTGCGTCCTCCAATGCAAATATCCACTGGACCAGTTCTAGACTCAAAAGGAGTGGGGAGGAAGATAAAACTTATACAGGAGACCAGAAGTTGAATATAAAAATAACATAACATGAAACACGAGTTCTAAAATCTATGATATGACACTACAATCATAAAAGACCAAGCAGTGGATTGTGTAGCTACAAATACCTGGGGACAATCATAGATTCTAAATTGACCTTTGAAAAGAACTCTGAGAATGTATGTAAAAAAAGGACATCAGTGTCTGTTTTGCCTCAGAAAGCTGTCCAGATTTCACATTGATAAAACTATGATGATCCTTTTCTATAGGGCTTTCATTGAATCAGTGATGTAATTTTCCCTTGTGTCATGGTTTGAGAGTTTGTCTTTGAAGAACAAAAATTATTTTAACCAAATTGTTAAGTGGGCTAGTAAGATTATAGGGGAATCTCAACCCAGCCTAGCAGGTCTTTACTCCAATCAGTTGCAGTGTAAGGCGAGTACTATTAGTAGAGATTGTTCCCACCCTCTACATGCTGAATTTCAGCTTCTACGCTCTGGTAGTCGGTTTGCGGCCCCTAGGTGGAGAACTAGAAGATATAGGAATTATTTTGTACCTGTAGTGATAGAATTATTAAATAAAAATAGTAACAGATGACATTCTTTGCTAGCGTTGGCACTTTTGTTCTTAGGGGTGGGAGTATGTGTGTGAAGGTACATTGTCATGACTTTTCTTGGAGTTTTATATTTTTCTGATTGTAATAATTTTTATAGTGTTTATAGAATGTTGATGTTTCTATGGAATTGTTTTTTAGTTATGGACTGCTGAACTTCTTCTTCAAATTTTCCTTCGGGTACTAATAAAGAGACCTTGACCTTGACCTTGAGGTCCTCTTGCTGACAATGGCTCGCTATGGAGTCAACTTAATGCCACATATATATGCAAAATAATAATGTTTTGCAAAAGAAAAATAAAGTATTGAGCAAAAAAAATTGTTTTGCAAACAGAAATAAAGAATTGCAAAAATTAAGATACAATTCATTGCAAAAATCAATGACAGTTGTCAAAGAAGCTTATGAACTTTGATTCTATTTTATCTCTGCAACATATATTTTCCATGCTCACACCTACTAATTCATTTGCAACCCTCCATTTATTTTGCGTTTCAGTCAAGCGTGAGCTCGCGATACCGTTTTCCCTTTGCGCTTCACTTTTCTGTGCGTTTCACTTCATGGCACTGTTTTGATGTGGGGGGTGGAGTCAAGAAACTGGGGCGTGTTCAGCGGGCCTGGACACGCCCCCCCGCGAAGACACGCCATTAGCTGGAGACGCAGATCGCAACAGGTTAGAAAGTCTTCATGGTATCTCTATTGCTGACAAACAGATACTCATCAGTCAACTGGCTGATGATACCACACTTTTTTTGCAAGATGCTAACCAAGTTCCTTTAGCACTAAAGTATATCCAGCAATTCTCCAAAGCATCAGGCCTGTTCTTGAACCTCTCAAAGTGTGAATTGATGTCCATCAAAGATTGTAATTTGTCAGAAATTTGTAATATTCAAATCAAAGATCAGGTATCTTATTTAGGTGTTGTTATAACAAAAAATGAATTAGAAATATGCTCCTTAAATTTTAATCCATTAATTGAGAGTACTCAGAAAAAACTGAATATGTGGCTCCAGCGTGATCTCTCATTGAAGGGAAGAATCTTACTAGCCAAAGCTGAAGGTTTGTCAAGGTTAACATATGCCGCGCTCTCTCTTTGAATGTTGACACTGCCATTCTTAAAAAAAATTGATACAATGCTTCTAAACTTTGTTTGGAAGAATAAAACTAATTTTATTAGAAAATCTGTACTTATGAACACAATTGAGAAAGGGGGTTTAAAGGGGTCATATAATGCTACATGCACTTTTACAAGTTGTTTGAACTGAAATGTGTGTTGGCAGTGTTTGTACACAACCACCCTATAATGATAAAAATCCACCCAGTGTTTTTTTTTAATCTGCTCAAATCTTTACCCCTTTCTCAAATCGAGCCGATCTCAGATGCCTGTCTGTGTGACGTCACACAGACAGGCCCCTCCCACGACAGTTTGATTGACAGTAGCGTTTCAGCACAGACTGGACTGGTGTCTTACCTTAGACCCGCCCTGAGTGAGCTGTCATCAGTCCGCCATTGTTTCACCGC
>NW_015632801.1:72871-74793 GCF_001515625.1 Sinocyclocheilus rhinocerous
ACCTCTCAAAGTGTGAATTGATGTCCATCAAAGATTGTAATTTGTCAGAAATTTGTAATATTCAAATCAAAGATCAGGTATCTTATTTAGGTGTTGTTATAACAAAAAATGAATTAGAAATATGCTCCTTAAATTTTAATCCATTAATTGAGAGTACTCAGAAAAAACTGAATATGTGGCTCCAGCGTGATCTCTCATTGAAGGGAAGAATCTTACTAGCCAAAGCTGAAGGTTTGTCAAGGTTAACATATGCCGCGCTCTCTCTTTGAATGTTGACACTGCCATTCTTAAAAAAAATTGATACAATGCTTCTAAACTTTGTTTGGAAGAATAAAACTAATTTTATTAGAAAATCTGTACTTATGAACACAATTGAGAAAGGGGGTTTAAAGGGGTCATATAATGCTACATGCACTTTTACAAGTTGTTTGAACTGAAATGTGTGTTGGCAGTGTTTGTACACAACCACCCTATAATGATAAAAATCCACCCAGTGTTTTTTTTTAATCTGCTCAAATCTTTACCCCTTTCTCAAATCGAGGCGATCTCAGATGCCTGTCTGTGTGACGTCACACAGACAGGCCCCTCCCACGATAGTTTGATTGACAGTAGCGTTTCAGCACAGACTGGACTGGTGTCTTACCTTAGCTCCGTCCTGAGTGAGCTGTCATCAGTCCTCCATTGTTTTACCGCCAAAGCAGATGTAGACAAGAATGACTCCTTCTTAAGCGATTGAGGTGTTCTGTTGTTGGATGCAATAATGAACATAGCAGTTGTCATTTACTCCCGACATCTAATAATGTGCTAATTAGCAGGTTTCACGATGAATGCGGCTAAAGTAAACAGTCCCTCAGAGAGCAGCTTGAAAGAGAGGGGCGGGGACAGCAGAGCTCATTAACATTTAAAGAAAAATGCTACAGAACGGCTTGCTCTGAAAATAGCTAATTTTAACAGGGTAAAAAAATTGTTTTTTACTCTACCATTGAGAAATTTTAACCAAACTATGTTACAGACTTTTCATTAAGACCCTAAAGAATCATATCAACTTGTGGAAAATGGGCATCCTATGACCCCTTTAAACTTTCTTGATTTCACCACCTTTAAAATAAATTAGATAAAAAAACTGTATCAATAAGTCCTCATCTATATGGAATCTGATCCCTGATGTTGTTTATTCCAAACTAGGTGGTTTAAGTTTCTTATTAATCTGTAACTATAACATCATGAAAATTCCTGTCAAATTATCTCTTTTTCATAGGCAAATGTTATTAGCTTGGTCCCTCATTTTTAAACACAATTTTACACCTCACTCGTATAATAATAAGATAATAAGAATCTACTGTATAAACACAAATCTTTTTTTTTTTTTTTTAAATTGGTTTAAAAATTTTATTATTTTTGTCTCAACTTTTCAATCAAAATGGTTCAATCTGTAATTACTCTGAGTTTTTAGTTAAGCATGGAATTCCTGTTAGTCCAAAAGAGTTTGCAGTTGTTGCTGATGCAGTGCCACATGGACTGGAGTCTATTTCTGTGCCTTATGTAATGTAAGGTCTGTTTTGAGTTTTGTTTCATGTTCTGGTTTTCATGTCTTTTATTTTGGAGTTTAGTCATGGCCCCTGTTTGTGTCATGCTTCCCTTGCCCTCATGTATCTCTGCCTTGTGTATGTGTCATGATCTCATTGGTTATTGTTTTGTCATGTGATTATCAGTTCTGTTTGCTCATTGGTTGCTTAAGTCATGTGCCTTGTTCCCCTTTGTTTGGTTTGCAGGGGTGTGGACTCGAGTCACACGACTCGAGACTTGACTCGGACTCGAGTCCCAAATTTGATGACTTGCGACTCGACTCGACGTAATTAAAGAAGACTTGAGACTCGACTTAGACTTTGACAGCAATGACTCGAGACTTGACTTGGACTTGA
>NW_015632801.1:74987-79916 GCF_001515625.1 Sinocyclocheilus rhinocerous
TTTCAATCAAAATGGTTCAATCTGTAATTACTCTGAGTTTTTAGTTAAGCATGGAATTCCTGTTAGTCCAAAAGAGTTTGCAGTTGTTGCTGATGCAGTGCCACATGGACTGGAGTCTATTTCTGTGCCTTATGTAATGTAAGGTCTGTTTTGAGTTTTGTTTCATGTTCTGGTTTTCATGTCTTTTATTTTGGAGTTTAGTCATGGCCCCTGTTTGTGTCATGCTTCCCTTGCCCTCATGTATCTCTGCCTTGTGTATGTGTCATGATCTCATTGGTTATTGTTTTGTCATGTGATTATCAGTTCTGTTTGCTCATTGGTTGCTTAAGTCATGTGCCTTGTTCCCCTTTGTTTGGTTTGCAGGGGTGTGGACTCGAGTCACACGACTCGAGACTTGACTCGGACTCGAGTCCCAAATTTGATGACTTGCGACTCGACTCGACGTAGTTTGTGTCATGTGACCCTTTTAGTTTGGTATATATAGCATTCATTTAGCCATTGTTCTTTGTCGTGTATTGATGTTGTAACCTGCTGTCGGTGAGTCTAGTCTGTTCATGCCAAGTCAAGTCTGTTCATGCCTAGTCAAGCCTGTTTTGTCAAGTCCGTTCATGCCAAGTCAAGTCTAGTCTAGTCTGTTAAAGTCAAGTCACGTCAAGTCTCTGTTTGGATTCTGTTTGGATGTTTTGATCACTTTGAATAAACTGCACTTGGGTTCTCACTACGCTCGCCTTCAGTGGACTAAATCGTTACAGAATACACGACCGCAAAAATTAACCCAGCAGATCGTCTTGTTCGCCTTCGCCAAGGAAACCGGGCTATAGAGGAGTATGTGGCCGATTTTTGTGAGGTATGTCACTTGGTGGATTTTAATGACGTGACCCTCAAAGACATTTTTTGTTTCGGTGTCGATGAACCCCTTCGTTCAAGTTTGCCAGGGGGAACTATTTGTTGGTCACTGGAACGATATATTGACTTTGTTCTGTTGTTGGCTGGGTCACCTCTTACTGTGGGAATTGCAGATGAGGAGCCCCGCAACTGTGCTGTACCCTCTACACCAGAGCATACTCCCGTCCCGACTGTCTTGTCTGGTGTTGTTCACATCATGCCAGTTACTCCCGAACCAGCTCACATCATGCCTGCCAATCCAAAGCCTGCTAACGTCATGCCTGTTACTCCAGGACCTGCTCACATCTTGCCAGTTAAGTCGAAGTTTACTCATGTCATGTCTACTAAGTCGAAGCCTGCTCACATCATGTCTGCCAAGCCAGAGTCTGCTAATGTCATGTCTGCTACCCCAGGGCCTGCTCACGTCACGTCTGTCAAGCCAATTTAATAAATGATTTGATTAAAACTGCAATGTGACTATTGGGTTTTATTTCTCTGATTTGCAATCTTCTATTAGTATTTGCAATGTTGGATTCTAAAACAATCCTAATTCAATATTTCATTCATATTTCATATGTATTTACATTTACATTACTGTGTGTGCCTTTAAATCTTGTGCTCTTGTTTATGAACCCTTGTTCTGTTTCATGTTTTCTGTAGTTATGCAAGCTACTTGAAGCTGAATTTCCCAAAATGAGATCACTCGCTGGAGGGTGGCTGCTTTGTAAGGCACCAGATGCACTATATTAAATACCAGAGCAGACACAAGCATGTGAAGAGCTAAACACAACTGTTTTAGTGTACATTTGAGTAAGTCATATTTGAGTGGTGTTACACAGGGTTACAATTGCACATTTTCTCTTGGCATCCCAAAGCTTTCACATGTATACATACCCTGTTAGAAGAAGTTATTCTTTTAGAGTATTGCACAGGGAAGTGATATTGGAGCATGGGTTAAACTTGGGCACTGGTCATTACTAATATTTGTTTAGCTTCAACAGATAAAAGCCTAATTATACTGTAGGGCCCACTATGGCTTGATGTGTTGTAATATATATTTGAATTGGCAGGTGGCAGTGGAAGGAGAAAGCTTACTGTTGTCCCTCCAGACTCAGAGGGCTACACTGGCAGCCTTATCAAAATGGCAACAACCACTGGAAGAACGGCACTCTACATGGTCCCTCTTCAAGATGAGTTATGTCTTGATCCACTTCCATTCTCAGTAGAGGAGTTTGTTAAGATGCCACAGGTGGAGTGTCGGACATGTAAAACAACCATGCCATTACCAGTTTTATACATGCATGTCAAGTCCTGTGGTGGCACACAATCAGCTGATGATGATGAGGTATGTTATTTATACAATAGCGCACAATTGTAACTGTCTACATTTCAATGAACTTTGGTATTCGGCAGCACATACCCAGTTTTGTTATTTCAGATTACTGATGCTGATGATGATGAAGTAAAAATAGTTGCTGTGACAGCCAGTACTGTGACCACTGCCACCCCAAACCATACTTCTAGCCCTACACCTACCACTCTTCTGCGAGCCTGTTCTCCTACACCCACCACAAGTTATGAGGTGATATGAATATGTATTGTTCAAAGTTGTGCTGTAAATTATAAGAGATGTGCTTAAGTACCTGTGCAGTTAGTGTAATTCTTTTAAAATTGGTTTGCTTATTTTCTGTGAAAGTGTAATATCCAGAAAATATTAAGCTAAATTGTGCTTATAAAATTGTAGAATCCAGGTAACTTCCATGTGATCTTGGGATGTGGATTACAGACATTGCTGGCAGGATACGACATTCAGTAAGGGAAACGCATAAAAAATATAATGATATTATCTGTCAGAAACGTTATCAACACAGTCCAAAACGGGAGCATTTAACACTAGTACACAGATCTGTAGAACAAGTAGGTTACAGAATGAAATTAAATATGGAAACACTAGCCATGAAGAAGTCTATGCTATGTCATTCAGTATAGTAGATAAATTTTTACAAATCATGCTAAAAACATCCATAAGAGCACTAGACAACGTTATTAGCTATGTAGCAATGGTTATTAATAAAACTATAACAGTTATATGTATTTTTGCATGAATAATAAAGAACTGATAAAATTATCCACCCCTAACTATAGTGAAGTATTAACAAATTTTGCTGCAATTAATAGGGTATGACTTAAAAATGATCGTCCCTTCAAAACAGAGAAAACATCTTTCACAAAAATCTACATGTCTGTCTCTTTGAAAGTGTTTATAGTGTATATGATGAGTTGTATTTGTAGGGGTTATTATAGTACAATTCACTAATTTTCAAAGCCTGGCTACGGCCATGCAGGCAGGTGAGTTTGTTTTTTTGTTTTATCAGGGTTGGAGCTAAACTCTGCAGAATATGTGTATCATTAATTATGCTTGGTGACATTGTGAAGTTGGTGTTTTTTTTGTGTGTGTTTTTTTTCTATGAATTTTCCATATTTCATGGTCTGCATTTACACTTGAGTATACTAATGCACCAAATGCTGGTCTCAGATATTTAGGTACATGTATAGATGTCAGTATTTTGCATTGCTAAAATGAATATAAATAAAGTTACAAGCAAAACCAGCAGCATAAGATTTTAGTTTTTTTTTTTCAATTCACAATTATATACATTTATGTATTGTGGCAAAAAACTGCAGGATATTTTGTTGAGAACTTTTAACCTAAAGTCCAAAAGGGTATTGTCTATGCAAAAATGCATTGAAAAAGTAGTGCTCAGGTGTGGGAACGAAAATCACTTTCTAGACATGTTTTCCTAGTTCACCTGGCCTATAAGCAATGTGATGTCATCTTGCTTAGAGAATCAAAACTGCAGGCCTAGGGAGACTGATTTGGTTTATTATAGGTGATTAAAAATGAGGAGTGGGTGGATTTTTATCATTGTAGGGTGGTTGTGGATTAAAGGATTAAAAACGAGGAGTTTTGGAAGCAGAAACTAAGTTTTGAAGCAAGCAGGAATATCTGGAGTATCATCTGAACTGAGATCTGCTGTTGTGAAGATGCTGTTTGTTAAAGAGGAGAGTGAGGAGGACACGAGTGAACCAGAACCCTGGAGAAAAAAACACGAGGAACCAGAACCCCGGAGAAAAAAACACGAGGAACCAGAAACCTGGAGAATAAAACAGGAAGAGGAACCAGAAACCCCGGAGAATAAAACACGAGGAACCAGAACCCTGCAGAATAAAACACGAGGAACCAGAAACCTGGAGAATAAACCACAAGGAACCAGAACCCTGCAGAATAAAACACGAGGAACCAGAAACCTGGAGAATAAACCACAAGGAACCAGAACCCTGCAGAATAAAACACGAGGAACCAGAAACCTGGAGAATAAACCACAAGGAACCAGAACCCTGCAGAATAAAACACGAGGAACCAGAAACCTGGAGAATAAAACACGAGGAACCAGAACCCTGGAGAATAAAACATGAGAAACAAGGAGGTTGGTGTTTATTCTTCATTCATCTTTAATGACTATTTGTGGTACATTCACAGATCCTTTATGTAAAAATAAGACCTATCATTAAAATGTTTTAAATCCATGTTTCAAAGTTCTTATGGAAATGTGAGTGAACGGATACTGAGGATATTTAATTATTACTTTAATTAGACTTTATTTTTGCTTTTTGGAATCATAAAACTGTGTTGAACTCAGAGCGTGTGAGACTTAATTTGTTTTTACGCTAGTAGAAGCCACATTTTAAGTAAAGTTGCTATAGGACTGTGGTTACTTTAAATCATAATGTCTCAGTAGAGCATTATTTGCTTGTTCATTACTAGGGATGGGCGATATGGGCTTAAAAATATATTACGATAATTTCTGATATTTATTGCGATAATGATATCAATGACGATAATTTAGGGAATCCTGTTTCTTTAGAGAAAAGTATTATCCAAAATATGGTGTTGTGAGCATTACTGAGTACACACTAATGCTGTGTTCAAAATATCGCTACGACAATGTATCGTCACAGAGATTTGACGATACGAGTATCGAT
>NW_015632802.1:0-695 GCF_001515625.1 Sinocyclocheilus rhinocerous
GCAGATGAGTTGGTTTCTTCATCAGATTTGGAGAAGTGTAGCTTTACATCACTTGCTCACAAATAGATTCTCTGCAGTGAATGGGTGCCGTCAGAGTGAGAGTCCAAACAGCTGATAAAAACATCCCAATAATCCACACCACTCCAGTCCATCAGTTACCATTTTAAGATGTTTTAAACTTCAAACCGTTGCTAAAATACAAATCCTCTATCCATAATATTGCTTTCTCCAGTCAAAAAGTGTCTTCTGAATCAAGAGAGAAATATGCACAGATCAAGCACTGTTTACAGGCAAAACCAGTCTAAAATTGTTCTAAACAAATATGTTGGTGGATTTTGATGTAAAAGAACAACAATGGATGGACTTTCTCCACTAGAGGAAACATTATTATAGATTACGGCCAGAAGTGAAAGTTTGAAATTAAAATGCTTTAATGATGGATTTGTTTCTTACAGACACACAGCTTTCAACTTCACAAGACATTAAATGATGGACTGGAGTGGTGTGGATTACTTGTGGATTATCGTGATGTTTTTATCAGCTGTTTGGACTCTCATTCTGACGGCACCCATTCACTGCAGAGGATCCATCGGTGAGCAAGTGATGTAATGCTACACTTCTCCAAATCTGTTCTGATCTAGCAAATCTAGGAATTTTTGACCGATTAATACAATCAGTTAAACGGTTTAAAAAGT
>NW_015632803.1:0-530 GCF_001515625.1 Sinocyclocheilus rhinocerous
CTTTTTAGCAGCATCATATGACCCCTTTAACATTAAATCGTCCTCTTCCCATTTTCACCTCAAAATTTTTGGGAAGCTGTGCCTCCCCTGCCTCCCCCGACGAGCCGCCACTGGTGTGAGAAAGTCTTATCTGTAGTACATCAATGTCCAAACACTGTCCATGGCTGAAGTTGGCTGATAGCAAATGAATAATCCAACCTCTTGTAATGAAAACACACCACAGCTCTCAAATACCAGACTCTTCCTAACCAGGAACATTCAAAAATAGTCCAGACTATGGTCTCACGTCGAAAAGAACTTTAAATCCATATTCAAACTGGACTCGAAAAGATTTTAAAATCCGTATTCAAACTGGACTATGATGTGGTAGCCTCACCAATAAAGACTCCTCCTAAAATGCATACAAATACACTGTCTTAAACTCTTAGCATTAATCCAAACATAGGCCATACATACATATAACATCTCTGCAAAAAACATCAACCATGTACACTTTTAAATAGAAAAAAAAAAACTCCTTTAGACTGGGC
>NW_015632804.1:0-548 GCF_001515625.1 Sinocyclocheilus rhinocerous
TTGCTTTTTTACTTAAATTTTGTTTTGAATATCAAAGCAGTTTTGCTTTACAGCATTTTTCTCAGTTCATGTTTTGGTATATGGGGGCAGCTGTTGATGTTACATGAGTTATACTGTATCAGACTACTTGAAATAATAATGCTGCATATTGCACTTTTATGCATCAAAATGCACATGTTACCGTAAAGCAGATTGCTAACCTACTTTTTTGAACAAGTGTTATTTTATAAGAAGTTGCAGACAGACTAATGCTGTCAGTTTTCTATTTGTTACAGCAAATACTGCTACTGGCACTTTTTGAATATTGCACTTGCACACTGTTAATAAAGTAATAGTGTGAAATATCTTTTTTGCTTCACCCTCGAGTCCTGTGGTTGTTTAAAAATTAGTAGAATTTTACATAGATGGTACAACATTGTGATGCATCGTTAATCGTAATCGAATCGTGGGCCTCTAAATCGTAATCGAATCGAATCGTAAGATACCCATAGATTCCCACCCCTAGTTAACGGTCATATCCTTATGTATAAATGTCACAAATTCACGTG
>NW_015632805.1:0-518 GCF_001515625.1 Sinocyclocheilus rhinocerous
CACACAGATCCTGAAGAAAGCTCACGACAGCAGAAAGACGGCAGAGATCGCCGCTAAAGATCTCCTGACGCGTCTGGATGGCAGCTGCGGAGCTGCGTTTGCGGTCAGCGGCTGCAGTGTCCAGCCCTGGGAGAGTCTCTCATCCAACAGCCACACCAGGTGAATTCATTCATTCTGCCGAATTCTTTTTTTTTTATCTTTTAAAGGGGTCATCGGATGCCCATTTTCCACAAGTTGATATGATTCTTTAGGGTCTTAATGAAAAGTCTGTAACATAGTTTAGTTAAAATTTCTCAATGGTAGTGTAAAAAACACCCTTTTTACCCAGTCAAAAACAGCTCTTTTCAGAGCAAGCCGTTTTTGTAGCATTTTCCTTTAAATGTTAATGAGCTCTCCTGGCCCCGCCCCTCTCTTCCGAGCTGCTCTCAGAGAGACTGTTTACTTTAGCCGCATTCATCGTGAAACTTGCTAATTAGCACATTATTAGGAAAGGCGATTTGCAAAGATTCATTACAAAA
>NW_015632805.1:3273-4966 GCF_001515625.1 Sinocyclocheilus rhinocerous
TTATAGTAATATTCAAGATTAATTATAGAAATGTATTATAAAATATCGTAACTTAATAATATATTATTTGTATAACAGATTTTATAATTGTGTTGTCATTTTTATTTTAATAACTGTTAATATTATTAATCTTATTATTAAATATTTTTAATATTTTATAATACATGTTTAGAATTCTTTTAATAATAATAATAACAATTGAAGAGTTCATTTGCAAAAACAGATAACTCCGTTTTTAACAATTCTCAGAAATCATGTTTTTTCATTGTGCATTATTTTGACTAGGTTAAAAAATAACTAAAAAAACAGCTAACTAACAATAAAACAATAAAAACATGATAACATTATAAAAAACAATAAAAAAACGGAGTTATCTGTTTTTGCAAATAAGCTCTTCAATTAGTAGTAGTAGTAGTATCTAAAATATGGGAAATGGCTACATAATAACATAGAGACACAAGTATTTTAGTAAAAATATTTGCCAAATGCAGTTTTATGGTTGGTGAGAATAATAAAAAATTGAGTTCTATGAAAACTCTTTTAAAAAGGGTAACATTTAATAAAATTTTTCTTTGAATCTAAATCTTCTGAATTGTTGTGGATGCTGCAGCACCACCAGCTCAACGGCGAGCAGCTGTGACACGGATTTCTCCAAAGACGACGAGCAGCGTCTGAAGGACTACATGCAGCAGCTGAAGAACGACCGGGCGGCTGTCAAGCTGACCATGCTGGAGCTGGAGAGCGTCCACATCGACCCGCTGAGCTGCGACGTCAAACCCCGCGGAGACTCGCAGAGACTCGACCTGGAGAACGCCGTGCTCATTTTTTTTAGTGTTTTATTTTTGTTATATTAAAATTATTGTAAAGTTGTTAGTGTTTTTTGATTTGTATTTTCATTTTAATATATTTAAACAATATTTTTGTCTTATTTAGTAAGTGGTTTATTTTTATTATTTTAAATGTATTTTTATTGATATGAATATTTTTCATATTTTCATAATTAATATTTTTAATCCATTTTGATCATTTTTGAAGTGTTTAATTGAACCTATTTCAGGTAAAATATTAAATCTTTTTAGTGTTTTTATTATTTTAAATAATTTAAATGTGATTTCAAAAATATATTGTGCATATTTTCATGATATTTTATATCTTAGTGTTTTATTTTGATTAGTTTTTTTTATTTTAAAAATATTTATTTTAGTTTATTTTAAATAAAATATATAATCTTTTTATTTCATTAATTGTATTAATTTAAATAATAAAATAATTGTATTAATTAAAAAAAATATTTGAATGCCATTTAAAAATATTTAATATTATTCATATTTTTCATATTCCTCTGTGTTTCATATTATTTAACTTATTCTGATGTATTTTTAAAGTTATAAATTATTTATTTTAATTTAGCATTTTTATAATTTAATCTTTTCATCAACTCAGAAACCCCCATTAGGGAAAGCCCGGTATATGCAATAGAGTTTTTCTCGTGTTTATATAGATTATAAGTCGATACAATATGATAAGAATGCACTAAACTTCATTGCATCAAACACACGGTCAGGGTTTGATGAGTGTGTGTTTGTGAAGCGTATCCGAGCCGTGAGATGCTCTCAGCGGTGATGTGACCTGTCAGATGAAGCTCTGTGATATGATCTGTAGGTCACAGATGTGTGTGTGTGTGTGTGTGTGT
>NW_015632805.1:5606-6241 GCF_001515625.1 Sinocyclocheilus rhinocerous
CTATTTCAGGTAAAATATTAAATCTTTTTAGTGTTTTTATTATTTTAAATAATTTAAATGTGATTTCAAAAATATATTGTGCATATTTTCATGATATTTTATATCTTAGTGTTTTATTTTGATTAGTTTTTTTTATTTTAAAAATATTTATTTTAGTTTATTTTAAATAAAATATATAATCTTTTTATTTCATTAATTGTATTAATTTAAATAATAAAATAATTGTATTAATTAAAAAAATTATTTGAATGCCATTTAAAAATATTTAATATTATTCATATGTTTCATATTATTTAACTAGTGCTTTATTTTGATGTATTTTTAAAGTTATAAATTATTTATTTTAATTTAGCATTTTTATAATTTAATCTTTTCATCAACTCAGAAACCCCCATTAGGGAAAGCCCGGTATATGCAATAGAGTTTTTCTCGTGTTTATATAGATTATAAGTCGATACAATATGATAAGAATGCACTAAACTTCATTGCATCAAACACACGGTCAGGGTTTGATGAGTGTGTGTTTGTGAAGCGTATCCGAGCCGTGAGATGCTCTCAGCGGTGATGTGACCTGTCAGATGAAGCTCTGTGATATGATCTGTAGGTCACAGATGTGTGTGTGTGTGTGTGTGTGT
>NW_015632805.1:8123-9036 GCF_001515625.1 Sinocyclocheilus rhinocerous
TCTGTCTGTCTGCTGTCTGTCTGTCTGTCTCTCAGTCGTCCGTCCTTCTGTCTGTCTGTTGTCTGTCTGTCTGCTTTCTGTCTGTCTGTCTGTCTCTCAGTCGTCCGTCCTTCTGTCTGTCTGTTGTCTGTCTGTCTGCTTTCTGTCTGTCTGTCTGTCTCTCAGTCGTCCGTCCTTCTGTCTGTCTGTTGTCTGTCTGTCTGCTTTCTGTCTGTCTGTCTGTCTCTCAGTCGTCCGTCCGTCCGTCTGTCTGTTGTCTGTCTGTCTGTCTGTCTCTCAGTCGTCCGTCCTTCTGTCTGTCTGTTGTCTGTCTGTCTCTCAGTTGTCCGTCGTCCGTAAATTAATTAATTAGTTTAAATATACAAATAATATGATTTGCATAAAATTTGTATGTGCTATTTATGTAAATATTAAAGGAAACAGTGATTAGACCGTCAATTGTGATTGTGTGATATTTGGCTGTCGTGTGTTAATGAGCTCATGGTTGTGATGTCATCAACATGTTGATTTTTGAAGGAACTGTTTTTTGACATTTAGCTTTAATTAATCTTTTTGGATGTGGAGAGGACGTTTTTAAGCACTGAAAGTTACAGTGTGTTACACGTAAAAACCAGATTGATGCACATTTGAAACAAGAGACTTTGATATGAACCGTTTAAGGCGTCGTTTTTGGTAAATGAGAAAAACGAGACTTGATGCAGTCACATAAATCAGTAATATCTGATTGACTGATGTGTGTTTGTCTGTGTTTACAGGACTCTGATTCTCCAGCGATCAGTCTGTGTGATCTGAGGAGTCTGAGCGACAGCGACCTCGCGGCGGAGCTCACCAGTGCCCTCAGGAGGTCAGATACTCTTAAACCTCTGAGCCGTCTTTTGTGCATGTGTGTTTTGTTGAGTATCATATTTGATCA
>NW_015632805.1:9223-25354 GCF_001515625.1 Sinocyclocheilus rhinocerous
ATCAGGCTTTTATGGCTCATATAGTCTGATTTATGATGATGAAATTCTGCTGCTTGTGCTGTAAATCAATGAGATCTTTATAACAGTACAGCAGATACTGACATAAAATGATCTAAATATCAGTCGTCACTCCAATAATATGTGACCCTGGCAGGAACACAAAACCAGTCGTAAGGGTCAATTTTTCAAAATTGAGATTTATACATCATCTAAAAGCTTAGGATAGGACAATATTTGGCTGAGATACAACTATTTGAAAATCTGGAATCTGAGGGTGCAAAAAAAATCTAAATATTGAGAAAATCATTAAATCAATCAAAAGAGGTGTCTGTGTGTGTGTCTGTGTCTGTGTCTGTGTGTGTGTGTTGCAGAGAGAAGAAGCTGAAGGGTCGTGTTCAGGAGTTGGTGGCGGCGTTAGAAAGACTGACTAAGAGCAGTGAAGTCAGACATCAGCAGTCGGCGGAGTTCGTTAACGACCTGAAACGAGCAAACAGGTACCAAACACACACGAACAAACGTCTCGGAGGTTTGGACTGATTTGAAAACAGGATTCAGTGGAGCAGTGGATGTTTGTGTTGGGCTGAGCAGCGCCTCCTGCTGGTCTCAGCGTTTAATAGTGTTTAATACAAGCTGCTCAAACTCTCCTGCTCAAATGTCACCGAACACCATTTAATGCTGTTATTGCACATGGAAAATTGCTGCTGAATATGTGTGTTTGCATTTACCAGGGTTATTTTAGTGTTATTTATATATTGTTATACTGTTTATTAATATTTGACCCTGTCTGTGAAATCCAGGCTAAAGTCTCAAAATCTAATTATGAGATGACAAGCATCAAAGTTTGATTTCAACCATTAATTTCACTATGATTTCAATCTTTGACATGGCCTTACTCAGTCAATATTAAAGATATAAATGTTGTATTTTCACAGAATGTTCTTTTCCTTATGAAAGATGATTTTTTTTGTAGAAAACAGTAAATCACAAAAAAATGACTTTAGCTGGGTTTTCACAGACAGGGTCACATATTTAGAATCAGCTTTGATTTTAATATTTTTGGTTTTAATTTTATTTTTAAAAATTGTTTCATGTGCTTTTTTCTTTTCTTATTTCAATATATCTTCGCTTTAATATTTTTATTTCAGCTTTAGTAATTTTGGTACTTCAGCATATTTCAGTTAGTTGCTAAGGCAACATTTCAGTTTTTTTTTTGTTTTAATTTATATATTTTTTTGTTATGCACTCGTCATTTATATTCACTTTTTTATATTTCTGTTGAGCCTTAATTATTTTCAGTACTTCAACTTATTTCAGTGAGTTGCCAAGGCAACATTTCTAATTTTCGTTAGTTCTTTTTTAACACTGGATTTTTCCATGTACTATTTATATTTTATTTTGTGCTTTTGTCATTTTTATGACAGTGTTTTTGATGTTCGTGAAGTTTTTATTTCAATGAGCTAAAGCGATGGAGGTGATGAGTAGTGATGGAGCAGTTAAAGCTGTGCTGTGTTTGTATCACGCAGTAATCTGGTGGCGGCGTACGAGAAAGCCAAGAAGAAGCACCAGAACAAGCTGAAGAAGCTGGAGTCTCAGATGATGGCGATGGTGGAGCGGCACGAGACGCAGGTGCGGATGCTGAAACAGCGCATCGCTCTTCTGGAGGAGGAGACGTCTCGACCGCACACCAGCGAGACCTCGCTCTGAACTCGTGAAAACTCACGAAAACTCACGAACACGAGAGACGTGTGTGACACACCAAACCCTCCAGACATCACCGTCTCAGCAAAAACACACAAAAGTCATCATTCTGTCATCTCTTCTGAGGAACATGAAAGAAGACGTTTCTCGGGATGTTCACGCTGCTCTTTTACACAACAGCGACTGTCCAGAAACAAAAAGCATCATAAGCCTCAGACGTGCTCGTTTTGTCAAGTAGAAGACGGTGTTTATTTTATACTCTTCAGTTTTTCCAATTTATGAGGTTCACAGTTTTTATGCTTTTACTAGTCAAACCGGTAATTATGATGAACGGCAAAAATCCTCATAATTATTCGTAATCTCAGAATGAGTACAGCAGCACTAACTTAAAGAGACAAACTCGTCGCTGGTTTAGTTTAAGAATTATATTTCATAATCATACAGTCTAGAGAAATAGAGTTTTGAGCAATAAATGAGATTAAACTCTCAGGCCTCACAGAACTAGTTAAGCCTCCGATGAAAATTCTGTCATCATTTACCCAGTTTCCTAACATCTGGTAATCTGTGCTGGGTTTATGATCCATAATCAGATTTATGAACTGTAAATACAGATTGCAGACAAATGAAGGCCGCAAATGATCAATATGAGATGAATTATGAATTATTGATTTGTTAAAACACCACTTAGACAACTTATATTGGCTCATGAGATGTTAAACATCTATATATTATTTTATCTGTAAAGTCACTTTACAATAAAGTCTCGTTTGTTAACATTAACTATTATGAACAATATATTTATCTTTACTAACATTAGTTAATAAAAATAAAATTTTTGATTTTATAATATTAATAAATGTTTACATTAAGATTTCTAAATGCTTTAGAAGTATTTTTCATTGCTAGTTTATGCAAACAAATGAAACCTTAATGGTAAAGTGTTACCAATTTATCATCAAAATTAGATAATTTTTTTAAATTTCAGTGTCATATTTACACTTCTGCTGATCCTGAGCAATTTTTTGATTATGTTGAGGTTTTTTGCATTAATCGTTGCGTTAATTGCATTAATCAATGAAAACATTTCATTTGTTCATGAGAAATTATTTCTTTCTTTAGAATAACATGCACTGATGAATTGTGCAAACAACAATAATCAACTTAATTTTTTATAGCGCCTTTAAAAGTTGCATCTCAAAGCGCTTTAAAAAATAAACAAAAATGCATTGAAATACAAAAAGAAAAACGAAACAATTTAAAGAATAATATGAAATAAAAAGAATTACAATCACGTAAAAACGACTCGGAGAAAGTGAGTTTTAAGAGAAGATTGAAAAACAATGAAAGATACAAGTGGAGAAAAATTAATTTAAAATTTTTTTTTTAAGAACATCTTCCAAAAATATAAAAGTGCATACAAATTTTCCAAGTGGAGAAAAATTCATTTTCAAATTTTTTTTTAAGCACATCTTCCAAAAAAAATAAAAGTGCATAAAAATTTTCCAAGTGGAGAAAAATGAATTTTCAAATTTTTTTTTAAGAACATCTTCCAAAAAAATAAAAGTGCATACAAATTTTCCAAGTGGAGAAAAATTCATTTTCAAATTTTTTTGAAAGTGAGTTTTAAGAGAAGATTGAAAAACAATGAAAGATAGCAAACGTTTTGATAATTTCCAAAAAATAAAAGTGAGAAAAATTCATTTTCAAATTTTTTTTTTTAAGAACATCTTCCAAAAATATAAAAGTGCATACAAATTTTCCAAGTGGAGAAAAATTCATTTTCAAATTTTTTTTTAAGAACATCTTCCAAAAAAATAAAAGTGCATACAAATTTTCCAAGTGGAGAAAACAATTAATTTTCACTTTTTTTTTTAAGAACATCTTCCAAAAAAATAAAAGTGCATACAAATTTTCCCAGTGGAGAAAAATTAATTTTCAAAAAAAATTTTAAGAACATCTTCCAAAAATATAAAAGTGCATACAAATTTTCCCAGTGGAGAAAAATTAATTTTCAAAAAAAAAATTAAGAACATCTTCCAAAAATATAAAAGTGCGTACAAATTTTCCAAGTGGAGAAAAATTAATTTTCAAATTTTTTTTTAAGAACATCTTCCAAAAATATAAAAGTGCGTACAAATTTTCCAAGTGGAGAAAAATTCATTTTCAAATATTTTTTTTAAGAACATTTTTATTCCATGCTGGAAATCTGATGACAGAATCTTCATTTTTGTGTGAAATCTTTGTTTGTTTGCATGTAGTTTTTAGCTGAGGAATGTAACGTCACTCAACATCACCAAATCTCACATTTCAGTTCACGCAAAAAACAGGCCGTCTTTTCTGAGAGGTTTGATCTTCATCACGTTTCGCTTCTTCCAGGACGACAGAAGCACTTTTCCACAGTCTGCTGGACCGGATCACCACATTGCCTTCTTACGGACGAGTATTTATTTTTCCCTCTCCTGCAAAACATCAACGAGACCTCAAACTCACGTTTTTATACGATCCTGCGACTGTTTACACGCTCGAGCTCCAAAGCAGCTCGTAAAACACAGATCTAGTGAAGACGGTGATAATTATGCATAAACAGCTTTCATATTTCTCAGTTATGAGACTGACTTTTAAGTGCTTGACATTTGATTCATGGTGAAATATTCAATGCAATAGAAATGCTTTTCTCTCATTCGAGGCGCTGTTAAAGGAACAGAACTACTTTAATGTGAACGAGCATTTAATACAAGAATCCATTATTCATAATGCAGGTCTATTGATCTGCATCTGTGACTTCATGCTTGACGATCAAATGTCATTTTCATGGTCTGTCTTTGTGCATCAGGAAGTAAAGGAATGAACAGAGGGATCGATTATGAGACATATGTGTGATGCTTGTCCTTCATTTCGTGAAAAGTATATGCATTTCCATAAACGATGGGCTGGAGAAACTATAAAGGGTTTGTGAATTGTACTTAATTTGCACAGATCTGTTTATGAATCAAATCTTTGCAATCATTTTGTTTTATTTTAATACAGAATGTATTTGTTTATATAATAAAGAAATAATGCAACACTTTGTTAATGGCTCCAGTCATATTTTACTGCCAGACTTTTTACTCGCTTTTATTCCAGATGTATTTCTGCATTGAAATATTCAACAAAGAAATGTAGGTCGAGGTTCATTGATTGAATGGTGAAATGTTATTACAGTGTCGTGAACATTTTTTCAAGCAAGCATAATGTTCCAAGTGCAATGCTTTATAAATCTCAAATAATTCCTGAAGAGCTTTTAAAATTCAGTTCTCAAATATTTTTAAGAACATTACGTTTTCAAATATTTTCTCAAATTCTCAAAAAATGTATTTTTAGCACCCAACTTTTTTTTCTTATGTTAATATTTTAAGCACGTTTTAAATTTTCAACGTTTTCTTAAGAACGTTTAAGTTCTTAAATATGTTTTTTTTAGTTCTCAAATTTTTAAGTGCATCTTTTAGATTCTCAAACATTTTAAACATCTAATTTCTCAATTTTTTCCACATATATATTTAAGACAATTTTTGGTTCTCAAATTTCTTCTATGAATTTCACACAAACATTTTAAGCATGTTTTAAATGTTGAAATACGTTCTTACGAACATTTAAGTTCTCAAATAGTTTTAAATGCATCTTTTCAGTTCTTAAATATTTTCTTAAAAGCAACTTTTTAAGCTCGCAGATATTTCTCTAAAAACATTTTTAATCTTAAATGCTTTTTTAAAAGTACGTTTAAGTTCTTAAATATTTTAACATCTAAGTTCTGAAGTATTTTTAAGAACAACGTTTTTAATCAAGTTCTCAAATTTTTTCTTAAGAAAATTTAATTTCTTCATTTTTTTTTTAACATAATTGAACAACTTACATTTGGTCATTTAAGAACAGTTGTGATGTTTATATAATTTTCAACCTCTTAAGAACAATTTAAAAGTATTGTTGGGAATACAAAATAATTCTCAAGTCATGAAATAAAAGAGAGAATTTAGTTTTATGATTAGTGAACCTAGCTCCGAATTCATTTTAATTTCACCTTTAAATTGAATGCATGTCTGAAATGAACAAACGAACGCTACAAAAATGTTTCCATCTCCCTGCGATTTATTCTGCAAGTATAACAATTATTTATAGAGTGGAAAAATGAATTATTGCCAAGACTGAACAAAACATTTCCTGTATATTTACAGTGAGAGTTTGGGTTAAACAGAGAATTTATATGAAATACTGTAGAAATTTGCAAGAAAAAGGTTTTCCTGACGTGATTCACCTGATGAGGAGCTACATTATTCTGAAGACATGCTGAAGGTGGCATGCCCCGAGAGAAAGCCACGGCCTTGTGTCCTATTCCTCGAACACTAACGCATGCAACAGAAACATCCGGCACATCAACATGCCAACACCCAAGAAGAAGAAAACAAGGCATCGCGTCAAAAACACAGAAACTTGATGTTTCAGTTCACACACTCGCACAACATCCGTTCGTTTGCGATCATGAAAACAAAAAAAGTAAAAAATCTAAATGATAAAAGCGGACTGAATGTCAAACCTCATGGCACATTCACGAGACCAAAATACAAAAAAGCTTCAGGTGCATAAAAAAAACAGACTGGTTGGTTCACAGTGGTTTGCATCTTAAACGTGGCGTTCCTCCTGGATTTCTATGCGAGGAGACGCTGTGTCAAACTGATTCATCGTCCTGAAGTGGGAATAAAAAGCCGTTTGTGAGATTAAAAGGCTCCCCTCTAATATGCGAGCGGCCGCTCGGGACGGTAAACGAAGAAAACACGAGGTCAAGAACGGAAATAAAGACGCAGTGGACGGTTCATCCTGATCCGAGCGTATGATACAAGTCCGGCCGGCTCGCGCGAGCCTCATTTCTTGGCCTGTTTGGTGACCACGTTCCTGGGAGGAGTCACTGGACGACTGGAGCTTGGCTTCTTCTTCTCTGCCGGCTTCAAAATCTGCAGGAGCAGAAATCAACACGTCAGGAATCGGAGAAAACAAACTAGTGAATGAATTAGGGCTGCTCGATTATGGCAAAAATCACAATCACGATTATTTTGGCCAATATTGTAATCACTGTTATGAGGGGGCCATATGACCAAAACTTTACATGAGTGATTTATTTAAAGATAGTGATACATTATCAAATATATATTTCCTGTAAATAAGGTTGCTATGACATCGACATTGTAGAGACCGACGGAATTTCAAACAAACAAAAAGTCCTCAAAATTACTGAAAATAATTAAACTGTCAGTAATAAAAAAAAAAAAAAGCAAAGGACAAATACAATAGAATAAAAAGATACAAATGAAACAAACTGTGCTTTTTATGCAAGTCTAAAGCAGTTTACAGCCTACTACAGAAATAAACAATCAAATGTCAAATAAAACAGTATAGTCTTCACTATAAGAATTAAACTTTTTTGTTTCTTATTAAAGCTACAGAAGTCCTTCACTCGAGAGCAGTGTGTGATTTTGAATTGGTCTTTTGTTGTTTGATGAATATGAAGCACACAGTCACAGAAGGAAAATAGCCCGCTGTCACTTTAAGAGCCGCACGGATACAATTTACGTTACACGCGTATTTTCATTCTCAACTCTTTACGTTCATTTACTACATGGCCGACGAAGGTATACATGAATAATCACTAAGCGTTACATTTTGGCGTGTATTTGACCGTTTAGGCGCTAAAAGATGACTTTACGTGTCCGTGTTCTGCTCCGTCTCTGAGCGCATATATCTTCCTGAGGAGCAGCGCGAGTTCTCTTTCACGCTTTTAAAAACATGAATACATATACTTATATAAATCAAGCACGTCCCATTTTGCAAAAGTCACGTTACATGATTGTACTGATTTGCACGTGAAATTGGGCTTTTATAAAGGAGGAACGAAAGGGGGCGGAATGGGCCACAATAATCGTTTTATCTCGATTATTGTATTTTCATAATCGTTGGAGGATGAAATCAAAACTGTTTTTCGATTAATTGCACAGCCCTAGAATGAATTAAACAACATGGGCATCACAGGTCCTGTTTCTGGTCAGCATTTTCTTGTTTCTCATGATTTTTAATCATCTTTTTCTCATCATGAGTTCATTTTGAACTGTTATGGGCATCTTGCATGTATTAAAACAATGCATAATAAAAATAATAACAGCAAAATACCATGTTTGAAAAATGAATTCTGTACAAATTTGAATTTAATATAAATGTCCATAACTTAATATAAATTTAAATGAATGTGATTTAGATTTGAATTACATTTTAAATTATTCAAAATTTTAAATGAATATTAATTAAATGTCTGTTTAAGGGAAAGTATATGTCTGAGGTCCTGTAAGCATCATTGTTTTTTTTATATCCATTTTAATGTACTTTTAAACATCACATTGTATCATTTGTTTTAAAATAGTTTAAGGTGTATTAAATGCATTTTTTAAATTTCTAATTTTCATTTGATGTCCCTGGCAAAAAACTGTATTTTCACTTCAAATGATTATTTACAATATTAATGCATTACAAAAAATAAAAATAAAAATCACCAAACAAATGACTAAAAACTAAATATTCCATGAAGTCTCACAAACAATAGGATTTCATAAAAACAGTAAAATTATGTTTAACTCTTTCCCCGCCAGCGTTTTTGAAAAAATGAATATCTGAATATATTTGTTGTATGAATATCTAACATGCAATACATCAAAATAAAGATCAGACCCTCTACTTTCAAACAAAAAATCTGATTAATTCTAGCTTCAAGCATTGTTTTTTGTTTTTTTTTATCAACACTTGAATGTAGGTAGGTTTCATAAAAAAGCAACATTTTGAGCAAAAAGCTGAGAAAATCACATTTTTATCAAATACTATATCTGCATCATATTCAGTACAATGATCAAAGCAAATATGCAGTAGATGGCTTCCATCAGCACCCCTAAAGCTTGCACAGGTCTTTCTGGATCCACATTTCACTCTGTAGCATCAGGCAGTTTTCATTTATATGTTAGTGTTGATGATCACATTATTTTTATATGCATATGCTTACATACGAGATCGCTCGTTTCTGCGTCTTCCTGGTCTGTGTTTTTGATCGGCACGCTCTAGAGTCATTCAGGAGATGTGTAATAGCGCCCCCGAGTGTATAACAGTGAAAACGCAGAAACCCGGAAAATTCGGTGTTTGGCAGGGAGAGAGTTAAATGTGTTTTGGATTAAGTGTATGGCAGCTACCTGTACACACAAGGTTAAAATCAAAAGCTGATTTAAATGAGCAGAGCAGAAACATCTGGAGCATCTGGACTGTACTGTACCTGGAAGGAGCACATGAGGGTCTCGTCGATGCTCATCATGGCTCCGGCGTTGTCGAACTCTCCGCAGTAACAGTGAAAACGCAGAAACACGGAAAATTCGGTGTTTGGCGGGGAGAGAGTTAAATGTGTTTTGGATGAAGTGTATGGCAGCTACCTGTACACACAAGGTTAAAATCAAAAGCTGATTTAAATGAGCAGAGCAGAAACATCTGGAGCATCTGGACTGTACTGTACCTGGAAGGAGCACATGAGGGTCTCGTCGATGCTCATCATGGCTCCGGCGTTGTCGAACTCTCCGCAGTAGTTCGGTGCGGAGAACAGAGTCACCAGCTGCCGCTTGGCGAAGAACTCGTATCCGTCCTCAACCACCTGCAACACACAGGAACAGGAAGTTCAGGAGACGCTCGGGATCTGTTTGACACTCAAGTGTCCTGAGTTCACAAAGAAAATAAAACTACGGAGTCGCTTCACTGAATAAGAGTTGCAGGTCATCGTGTTGTGAATTTCTATCCATCACAGAGCTGTATCATTTCAAATTAAGCCAGATATTTTCTTCTTGGCGTTTTATAAAATTCTCCAAATGATGCAAAATTTATGTAAACAGTCAGTTATGTCTTCAGGACAGGACAAAACATAGCCTGTCTTTGATGACATCAGCACCGTACCTTGGATGCAGCAGGCACAATGATATTACGCAGCACCTGAAAATAGGCTAACTTCAGTCAACATAACCAACGTGACCACCTTCCTTTAATACTTAAATGTGTCAATTGCAGTGGCATATATTCACCAGCATGACAAGACATGCAAATGCCACTCAAAATGCCAGCTTCCTCTCCTGAATTAAAGGGGGTTTTAGTCTAAATAAAAGGCTAGTAGCAGGACTGTAAAATGAATGGATGTGATTATGATCATTTGATAAAATGAAGAGAGCGCCATAGTTACGTTTGAGATCATTTTACTTTATTGGCTGTTTCATATCCCGTCACAGAGACCGCTGAACGCGCCTCTTTAAATGGTTTCATGGTGCTCGTTGTTATATTTTTAAACACAATCGCAATGTTTGCAATTGACATTATTGCCATTTAAAATAAAATGATCCCATACGTAACTGCGGCAAAACACACTGCTGCTCATATGAAACATTTTAATGCGAGTATGACACAAGTGAGGTACAAAGCTTTGTTTATAAGAGAAATAATTGGTTAGCAGGCAAATGTTACATCGTGACCATGCTTTTGGATTCATACCGAGCCCATAGCCTATATTAAAAATCCATACGTGGCTATGTGTTCTGGTTTGCCGATTGGTCACGAATTTCCACGAACGTAATAATATTTATAGTTTCTTTTCTCAAATCCTCACCGTCTCACCCTCTAATTTCGCAGGTTTATTTTAATGTCATTCACGTTTAATCTCTGTTTTCGCATCTCTTACACCTGAGGAACAACAGAAACCGCTCGAGATTTCACGTTCCTAGAAAGTCTACTGGACGATTTCCTAGTCTCTTAAAGGTGACATATCATGAAAATCTGACTTTTCCAGGTTTTATGCTGTGGCAAGCTAACCAATCAGAACTCAGGGTGCCGCCCAAAGTGCTGCTATAACCAATCACGATCATCGTTTTCATGATCGATCATCGTTGTCACGGCCGAGTACTCGATCGCTGTTGCACTAATATCATTGTATTAAAATATATAATTAAATACTGTTTTTAATTCAGTTGCATACGTTTTTATTTTTTTAGCACTCTGACTGAGATTGAGATTATATAATGTATCAAATCAATTATACATTTGGCTTTTCATTTCTTTTTGTTTTTATTTTAATAAAGGCTGCATTAAATTGATCAAAAGTAACAGTAAAGACATTTATAATAGATTTCTATTTGAAAAAAATATTGTTCTTTTGAACTTTCTATTCATCTGTGAATCCTGAAAAATAAAATTTATCAGTTTCCACAAAAATATTGTGCAGCACAACCGTTTTCAACACTGATAATAATCAGAAATGTTTCTTGAGCAGCAAATCAGTATATTAGAATGATTTCTGAAGATCATGTGACACTGAAGACTGGAGTAATGATGCTGAAAATTCAGCTGCGCATCACAGAAATAAATTATATTTTAATAGATATTCACATAGAAAACAGCTATTTGAAATTGGAATAATATTTCACAACATTACTATTTCTATTGTATTTCTGATCACATAATGCAGCCTTGGTGTGCAGAAGTAACTTCTTTCAAAACATTTTTATAAAAATGTACCGACCCTTAACTTTTGAACAGTAGTGTATATTTAATTGAAAATATTTTTAAATACATTTTTAAAAAATATATTAAACATAATATCCAGCAACTGGCCATTTATGTAGCAAACTAATATAAGAATATATTAAACTAAATGTCCAGCAACTGTGTTTATAAAACTAACCCGTCACATGTAGAAAAAGATTTACAAACGGATTTGAGATTTAACCTTAGACCGGTGACGTAACTTGGACTCGACATCAGACTTGTGCACAGTCACACATAAGATGTTTTGAAAAATGCCTAAAAAGTTGCCCATGGAAAAAGTGTGAGCTTGTTTGGATACCATAAAAACGCAGATTCACGACATTCCACGTAGCAGAAGAGCCGGCTCTTGTTGTTTATCAGGTGTAAGTCTAGAGGGTTACTGCTCCACACCCACCTCCATGACAGCAGAAGATCTTCTCATCAACGATAGCAGCTATGGGCAGACAGTTGAAACAGTCTGTGAACGTCTTCCAGAGCTTGATGTTGTAGCGTCTCCTGCCTAAACACACAAACATGAGCTTAATATCACCTACAGATTTTATTATTTAAAAGTGGTTAAAATGTAAATGAATAAAAAGAGCTCTAGAGGGACAGACTCTGCTAAAAAATACACAGCGGTTTCCTTCACTCTCACACACACGACTGCAACGGCGCTAAATAATTAATCTTGCACTGAATAAGAGTCACAGAGTTCTGCTTAAGGTGCATGTTTAGCTCTTATTAGAGTTTAAAACAAGTGTTAAATGCAGTGGAATCTGGTCATGTATTTGAATCTGTCCATGTGGCGGAATAAGTTAATGTGAACATCCATGAAGGTCTAGTGTTCCAGCAGGATTAGTGATTACAATATACAGCCAAACAATCTGGACACCTTAAATGTGACCCTGGAGCACAAAAGCAGTCTTAAGTCTTTTCTTTTATGCCAAAAATCATAAGGATATTAAAAGTAAAGATCATATTCCATGAAGATATTTTGTAAATTTCCTACTGTAAATATTAGAGCCCGACCGATATGGGTTTTTTGGGGGCCGATGCCAATACCGATTTTAGGGAGTAAAAAAAGATCGGTACCGATATATCGGCTGGTATTCTTTATGTGTAGGCTAACTTCCCATTCGTGTGTCCAAACTTTTGACTGGTACTATATATAGAATACAGTATATAGCCTACATAAACAGAATATATATATATACATAAACACATTTTTTGCAATGATAACTCAAATGTGGTGATCACTACTACTACTATTACCATCTTGTGCCCTGCAATAATCATTTACTCAAACGTGCTTTTATGAGATAAAGGGAAAAAATATATATAAAATCGGCCAAACATATCGGACAAAAAATCAGCATCATATATCGGCCGCCCTGATTTCTAAATATCGGCATCGGCCAGAGAAAAACCCTTGTCGGTCGACCTCTATTGCTGACACTTAAATTAATAGTTTTGCCACTTTTGCACTTGTTATTAATGTATTTTGAATGCAAAGGGCACTTTATTTTTTCAAAAAATTTATGTTTATTTGTTATGCATGTTATGTATGTTTATTAAAAACAAGTTTTGTAATAACCAATTGTTCCGGTCCGGACCTTTGACTGAGGAAAATTCAGATTTGGACCTTTGAATGCAGACTTTGAGAACCAACTCTGAAAGACATTTGACAGTAGTAGAGATTCTGCATTTCTGTTTTTAACATGGTATATCTGCTGCGTTTGTGTTTCTCACCGCAGATCTTCAGCGGTGCTTCCAGCTCCAGGAGGATGGGCTGGCTGAGGAAGATCTCGCGGGATTTCAGACACAATCCACGGATCTCGTTCTCCTGCAGCTGAACGTTCTTGCCAGGCTTCGACCCTCTCACTGCAAACGCACAAACAAACCTACAGTTAACTAAAGCACTAGTTCGGCTCTTTGACCTTTGCCATGGAAAATACATAATAGCAAGCAATAAATGATCACAAATGACAGTTGTGTAATTGTGATTAAATTTATGACACGATTTAAAAACACAGTGTTTTTATTATAGTATCAATGATATAATATTATAGTTCACATTTTATATTTTGTTATATATTTTGAGTTTATTTTTACATTTTTATTTTCATTTTAGTTATAGTTTTATTAATTTTGTTATACATTAAGTTTATAATTTTTTATTACCTTTTTTAAAAGTACATAGTTTTTATGCCATTCTATTTCAGTTTTACTTTCATTTATTTTAGTACTTAAGCTTAAACTAAACAAAAATGCCAATGTCTTGGTAACTAACTGAAATAAGTTAAAGGTTTTTTATTTATTTTTATTTTGAACTTTATTTTAAACTATTTTAAACATTTAATTTCAAGTAATTAAAAAAAACACTTTTTTCAAATTCAGTTTTTTTACATTTTAATTTAAATTTTAGTAATCAAAAAGCATGAATTGAAATCACAAAACTTACACCATTTAAATGAAAGGTTTAACAAAAATTTAATTTATAGGGCTTTTTATTTTTCCAAATTTCAGTGTTTTCTGTTTTAATTTTTCTTAATTCCTTTTTAATGGTTTAAATTGAAAGAATCAAGAAGCATGTCTAATCAACGAAATTCATAAAATGTTAACAATTTAATAATTTATTAAAATGTTTACAATAATAGGGCCCTATGAAATTTTCTTGTTAATTTTTATCCCCCCACAAATTCTGTGTTGGTTTCATTTTTTTCTGGAATTATGTTTTGATACAAACTAAATACAAAGAAAATGTATTTATACTTTTAGTTATTTTTTTATTTACAATAATTTTTTTGATGTATTCAAATGAAGACACAAAACATTTATATAAGTTTTAATAATAAGTAATAAGCCCACAGTTCTGCCTACAGCTGTAAGATAAAACAAAGATGTGGACAATTTATCAACACAAGTGAACACTTAGCCTAAATCACCATCAGACGTCATCGTTCATGTAATTATCTGGTTAGTTGAGCAACAGTTTCTCACAAGCGTGCGTCTAGAGTTGTGAATCCAGACCCTGCAGTAATTCTGGACAAACACTACTTGAGCTTGCAGGGAAACCTGTGGTGTTATGCAGATAAATGTGTGTTTCTAATGGCCTTTCTGTGATCCGTCAGCACAGGGAAGGGAAGTAGGTTAGGTTCGTCTTCCTGTCTGCAGACGTGGCCTACTCGCTACAGGATTCATCCCTAATGTGCAAAGCAGCCTCTCCCGAAAGCACACGGATCATCCCACAGTCCTATTTCTCCCCACTTGCAATGTTCGCAGTTTTCACATCGATCGCGTTTTTATTGTGCTGGAACTCCAGGGAATAGTCAAAGGCTGGCCTGTGCACCACGACGGCCTGTTACTGCCCAGCATTTCTATTTTTACCCCATGTTTGGAGCAACTGGCACACAGTTCTGCAGCTCTGTATTGAAGCTTGTTTTGCTGGTTACTGAGAGTTAGGGCTGGGTGGGAGGACGGTACATACCGTACACAGTATTTAACTGGATTATCCAAATATAGACATCTGAAATGTTTAATATAAATCAGTTTTCCATTGATTTACCAACTAAAATAGCATAAACATGTTGCGATATATACCATTTCTGTGAAATAAAAACAACATAATTACCAGGATGTGAGATTGTGGATGATTTACATTTACATACAGGAGGGTTTCCCCAAACTAGGGTTCACCAGATATTGAAAAGTTAAAATTAAATGAAAATTAAATCATAAAATTAAAAATTACAACACTCATTTTAAAATAAAACAATGAAAAATAAATCACTTTCTAAAAATTTTAAATATCTAACACAAATGAATTACGTATAAAAAATAAGACAATAATATTATATATTATTTAATGTGAATATTAAAAACTTTAAAATAAAAACAACAAAAAGAAAACACAAAAAGATTTTAAAATATCATGATGATTGACATATATGATTTATTATGAATATTATTAATAATTGTCTAAAGTAATAAATACTTATATATAAATTGTATATAAAAAATGAAAATAATATATAATATTTAATATTAATATTAGTAATAATTCTGAAATAAAAACATAAATAAAACAAATAATAAAATTAAATACATAGAGGTGTAAAAGTGGAATAAATGAGCGATTTACACCAAATGAGTTTCCACTGGCTTTCTGCATAATGTCATGTCAACAAACTCTTAACAGAGTAAAGCGAGAGAGGGAGGATCGGCTGACACACTCCACACAACAGGGCTGTGAGACTTATAACAGCAGCCACAACAATGAGCAAAGGGCTCTTTTAACGAGTGCTCAGTGACGCTATTCAACGAGATGATGTCAAGTCGCCATTTAGCTGAACATTTCTTAAAGGAATCATTCATCCAATAATGAAACTGTCATCATTTACTCAGCCAAGAGCAGCACGGGCGCTGACGGAAAACGCAACAAAGAGTCAAGACGTCAAAAACCTGCAACGTTTTTAAGTGCACTGTCCCTTTAAATACTGATGGGTGTGACTAAGTTTTGGATGCAGGCAGATATAAAATAGGGTGTTTTCTTTAGTACTCAACCCTCTACGCACACCTTGGCAATATAATCGCCATTGGATAGTAAATTTTTTTGTTTACTCGCCAGACTGATATACTATTTTACACACACGCGCGTTTACTTAGCTATCTAAATGGGGACATTACTTAGACTTCGATTGTTTTTATATACAGATAGTTATACACTTTTTAACCTAAACGCACCCCTACCCCTAACCCTACCCCTCACAGAAAGAATTTTGCATTTTTACAATTTCAAAAGTAAAAAAAAAACTTTGTTTA
>NW_015632805.1:25602-26730 GCF_001515625.1 Sinocyclocheilus rhinocerous
TTTGTTTACTTTATTTTTATAACAGTTTTACAAATGAGGACATCCACAAATTGAGGTTTTTGCCGATTTTGTCAGGTTTTGCTCACTTTTGGGTACAAATTTGTCCCCAAAATATGGTTAAGTAGGTACACACACACACGCACACACACATGAACACATCATTCATTCACACAACACATCATTCATGAATGAATGCATATTTGTCATTTTAACTGAACTTAGGACTGGTGATGGTGTTTAAGATATTGTTGGCCATAGGTAATAGTAATTATTATTAAAAGATATTACTACTACTACTACTACTACTATTATTATCTGCTGGGTTCATGAATATTAATCACGTTGTCAGCGTTCGCTCGAACTGATTTGCTGAAATCAAAACAGGGACGGTAATAGATGAGAATAGATAAGAGCTAAGAGCTGTTTGCGCATTGGCTCCGTCCACTGCCGAGAAACCGGCATATCTTCTGCTTGTTCTTAAAAGCTGAATAATTCTAAATTAACTCTGTTATTTTGACAGGAAAATACAACAAAGAACATGGTTTACATGTAGCGCGTCGATTCAGCATGGTATGCAAGACTCTCGCTCTCTCTCTTTGCATGTGTGAAAAACACAGCGCTATCAGTAAAGCGACGGCGAGGCGTGCGCCTTCACACTAGTTTACGGTACGTCAAATACAGGTGCGCTGCATGCTACATACTGCGCATCCATTGAGTACATGACATGATCCATCGAGCGCATCCAAATAGTACAGATCGCTTGACGGAGAGCGAAACTCAAGCGCTCAGTCAGCGTGTTTATCGAGTGAAAATATGTGTTGAACGCCTCTCACACACATACTATATGTATAGATATGTAAAATCTAAGAATGTATTAGCCAATGGCTAATGTTAGACATTATTTAGTCGCCCAGAGTAAGATTTAGTCGCATATGCGAGTGATTTACTCGCAATGTAGAGGGTTGAATGAAAAGGAAAACTTGAAATCGCATCATATGACCCCTTTAAATTTCAGACCTCCAAGGTCTATCCAATAAAATTTGGGATATATGTTTATGAATCAGTCATTAAAAACCCAATTTCTGACCACTAATCAGTATATTGTGACCCCCTATGCTGGTTTTTAAT
>NW_015632805.1:27047-39226 GCF_001515625.1 Sinocyclocheilus rhinocerous
AAAATATGGAATAAAAAAGTAATTCAAAATATAAAGAAAAACTATCATTGACTATAAATGATACTAAAATAACATTGATGAGAACATGATTATTGGCAATCCATATTTAAAATGTAAAGTATTATTTAATACTGAACAGGTCTTAAATTATTATTATATTTATTACATTATGACACTTAAATGCTGGATGTGATGGAGGAGGATGTCACTGTCACTTTAATGAGTTAAAAGTTTTATGCTCATTTTGCAAATACACCATGTTTCATCAGTAAACTCCACAAACACCGCAGTGTGATGAAATCAGTCAGTCAGCAGTCGTTTCTTCAGCTCTTTCTCTTTCATACAGGTGTCCTGGAGCTTCAGAAGCTTTAAAATAGACTGAGAAACAGGAGCTCCTGACCCATAATCCTCTGCTGGCCGGCTCCAGTCTGTTACCAACAATACCAGTCCATCCAGACCCTGGATTAACACTACAGCTAACACACAATGACTAGAAGAGGAACACTCTTCTTGAGTTGCATGTTTATGTGTGTGTTTAATACAACAGCAAACATCACTAACACAACTCCGTCATCTTTGGCAGTCATGACCCGAGCAGCGGTGCTGAGAGATGATCAGCATATGGCAAGCTGTTTTAACATTCAATCCTTAAAACATACTAGTATTCATGCTACTAGTACTTTTTTATTTTTTTTAGCTACTAGTATTTATGACATGAAGTACTAGTACTTATTCATTAACTACTAGTGCTTATTCTTTAGCTACAAGTGCTTATTCTTAGGTACTAGTAGCTTGTTAAAGATACTGGTACTTATTCATTAGATACTAGTTCTTATTTATTACAAACTAGTAGTTATTCTAATAGTGCCTAGTGTCTTTTTAAATATGTCTAGTAAGTATCCATTAGTTACTAGTACTTATTTATTAAATACTATAACTTTTTGTTAGATACTTGTACTATTTATATATATATATTTATATATGTTTAAATTCTGCTTTGGCCAAGTGCTTTTATTTTTATTTTTTATTTTAAAAAAGCCAAGTATAGCCTAATTAAACATGCAGGGCTCTAATATAGAGCCTCTATACACTTATTTTTTAGCACTTGTAATGCATTTACACTGCACATATTGCATAAATAATGTTATGAGATCAAAAATAAAAATTGCCAGTAGGTGGCGGCAAGCCACTGTCTTAATGAGTCTTTGAGTCATTTATTCAATCAGCTCTTTCAAAACGGCTTATTCATTCAGGAACGAAGTAATAAACTTTTTATGAATGGATCAGTGGATCACTGACTCACTCGATTCGTTCAAAAACGCAAATTCATTCAGTATGGAACCTGCTAGAGATGCACAACATGGCTTTGTTTGGAACCATTTTAGTGAAATAGAGCAAAACACAATAATCATTGTCTCTACAATTTAAGCCGCTTATATTTACTTCTTGTTTATTGAATTATTGCCCTGACACGAAGAAAAGTCTGCCACAGACCATGCTAACAAAACATATAATCGCTCTAAATGCGTATGTGTGCATCCCAAAGACTGCGTATATACTTTGACTAAATATATATATATATATATATATATATATATATTCGCAATGACAGTGCTCTGTAACAAATAACCTCATTTGTAAGGATTGCAAGGCCGGTATTATAGCGAATAGAAAGATACAAACACATTCGGGGCTTCAGCCCCCTTAGCGCCGCCCCTGAGAACTAGTATATAATGAATAAGTACTAGTTCTCATTTTTAAAAATGCACTAGTACCTAAAGAATAAGCACTAGTAGTCAACAAATAGGCTAAGAAATGGAATAGATACTAGTAGCTAAAAAAATAAGTACTAGTAGCATGAAAATAGATACTAGTAGGATTTAAGGATTAAATATTAAACGGCTTGCCATATAGTCAGACATCAGATACCCGGAGGTTTCCGTGAAAGTGCGCGGGATCAGACAGCGCTGCTCATTGTCTCAGGCCGCTACATTAAGACTGTATTAGATTACAGGCTGCACACAGAAATAACAGCACAGGCTTTGACTTTATCCCAGCAGAAAATAAAAGTACTGCCACCTGTTCTGAGAGTCACTGAGGGATAGAAAACACCCGCACAAACACAGCCAAACTTCAGTGACTGATAGAATGATATTCACTGAAAACAACTGGAAAACAAAACCAAAACCCGGACATTTTAGGCTATTTAGAAATCCTGGACAGGACATATCCTGGAAAAAGAGTTTGTATGGTCACCAAAAAGTAAATTTAAAAACTGATCTGTTAAAAATGAATCGCTTTTAGTATAATTTGTACAAACGTCAGAGTTTCATCATATAAATATCAGCATCTGGAGCAAATTGCATAATTTAGCTCAGTTTGAGTTTTTGAATAAAATAGAGCAGTTTTTTCCTCCATATTCTCACTGTATCAGACTATATGAGCCATAAAAGCCTGATGATAGTCAACAAAAAACACATATGGTGTCAATTTAATTTTCAGATCAAATTATTTCCTTTTCACACAAGAAAATCATTTGCACTCAAATCAGTATTTCATATTGATTTATTTATTTACCAATAACAATATTTTTTGTAAGTGAATTCTGACAGGTTTCATGCCAAAGGTGCAAACATCAACACAACATCATCATACGTTAAAAAATCAGAACATACTTGTTTCAGTAACTACATCCTGTTTCAAGCCTGTCAGTCATAAACAAGTGGGCGGGTACAAACACGCAGGGAGCGCTGTGATTGGCTGAGGAGCGAGTGAACTATTCCTGGTCCTTCTCCTCTCCGTGAGTGATGATGTGGACCAGATTGCGGTAGTCCAGGTTTCCCGCAGCGTCTGGAGGGAACGCGGTGAACATCTGCTCCATCTGAAACAACACGGCAGTCAGTGGTGCTGACACGGTATCCACGGCAACCATCAAGCATCACACATGTGAGACGTGCCTCACCTCCTCAGCAGAAAACCGGTCGGCCTGCGTGGTCAACATCTCAGTAATACTGGAGAGACGCATCAAAAACACACGAAAAACACACTTTCTTAATAAATGTCAACCCTCATAATGCATTTAAAAAAACTTCATATATATATATATATGCATACATACACACACACAAATCTTTATTATGTATATAATGTATAATAATGATTATTGCATTTTTACATATTTACATATTATTTTAAATTCTTTGAATGTTCAAACTACACACGAACAACACCAAAACAAAAATTGGATATTATATTTTATATTGTAAAAATTATATAAAATTACGTCTTAATTGAATATATTACTGTAAGAAATTATAAGAAAATAAAATCTGAGATTTCCAATATTAACTCCATCGGATTCAATGAAATTGACTGAAACCTACATATTTTCTTCCCATGAAACAACGTCAAAACAACATAAATATACTCGAACAAAATTAATTCATTTTACTTCTTTTATTTCAGTCTTCTAATTTTCATTTAGTTTAAACTGAAGTACTAAAATAGCCTAACTAAAACCGAAATAAACAAAATTAATATAAACGTAGTATAAAATATAATAATGATCAAATATAATAAATATAATTATTACTAGAAATATGTATAATAAATATTATTAAATAAATATGACAAAACTTTTTAAGCTAAATTCAAAATATTAACAGAAAATATAAATGATACTAAAATAAAACTGATAAGAACATGAATAATGGTAATTTATAGTGAAAATGCAAAGTATTGCTTAAAACTAAACACAGTAAGTTTATTTTAACTTTACTTTCAGATGAAAAAAAGTTATCAATTTTTCATGCCGCATTGCTTCGTCAATAGACGTACTTATTCAAGTTTCGCAACAAAATTCAGTTCCTAAAGTGTGTGAGATATGAGGAAAAGGCTCAAATATATTTTACCAACATTTTTGACACTAATATAATTTGATAGATAATTTAATAAAAGTGTTTTTGACACCTATGGTGCTCCATACATATCCGGGTCAAAAATGATCTGAACACGAAATGTGAAAGCATTTTTTAAATGCTTATATGTCTTAAAAAATAATTTTTAAAAAATCTGAAAAAAATTAATGGTGTGTATTTTGAGGGTCTTAAAAGCTATTTTATGTATTTCTACTGGGTCAAAACTGACCCAAATGCGTTATGAGGGTTAATTTGTTTCTTTCATATGCATGTTATTCACAAGACAAAACAATAATGGCCAAGTGTTTGTGTTTCCGAGCTAAAACAGCTTGCATAATGCACTGAACATCTTACAATTCCTTCTTCAGGATTCCCTTCCCCTCGGGATCGAACACTTTGAAGGCGTTGAGGATGGTTTCCTCCGGATCGGCTCCTGCGATCAAACAAACCTCCATCAAACTCTCTGATTCACAGATTAGTTTAGCAATAAAAGGCCTGAACAAAACATCACCATCTCCAGTTTGAAAAGTTCTATGCAGGCAGCAACTTTGTATCTCACAATTGATTTTTAATGCAGTAAACTTGCTTTTCAATGTTCAAGATCATACCAATGTCTCATCGCTTGAAAACTTGCCTTTGAGTTTCTCTCCGAACATTGTGAGGAAGACGGTGAAGTTGATCGGGCCTGACGCCTCCTTCAGCATCTCATCAATCTCCTCCTGCTTCACGTTGAGCCGGCCTGTTACGAGACAGAAGAGGAGCATGATGGGAAATGTGATTCAACACATGTGCTAGCTCACAAGCTGCAATTAAACTTGACCGAATCTGAGTTTTTGAGTCCTATTTCTGTTTTATATTTACTATGATTTTACTATTATATATATATATATATATATATATATATATTACTATTTCTTATTTTTATTTATATCATATAGCTTATATTATCTTAAATTATGAACACACTGGCTTGTAGTGCAAACAGTTTTACCATTCACTGCACTTTGTTATTCTTCTTGTTATTTTCCTAAAGCGGCTAATGAACCGGAAGTCTCGCACACTCACAGAAAGCGGCTTACTTCCGCGTCGAACAATAAGGTATAAACTCAAATTTTTGAAGAAAAAAAACCACAAGATGATCACAGGCCCAGAGAAGAATCTGTTAATGAACTTGCATGCTTATTTTTTTATGATCTAATTTGTCTTATGAAGGTAAAAACCTGCCAAACCAACCTAGAGCTGCAAACGTGTCCCTCAGGTCATTCTTGTCAATGAATCCGTCTCTGTTCTGGTCCATGATGGTAAATGCCTGCAAATAAACCCAGAGGAACATGTCACTGCTCAGAGGCTCTCTGTCTGAGACGTCACTGATTCAGTGAGATCATTGTTAATCTGAGGAGAAGCTATTGTCCTCCACAGACCCTGGCAATGCCACACATGTGCCAGTTATCCTGACAAAATTCAAATTATTTTAAAAGTTATATAAATTATATAAAATAAAACTACTATATGTGTGTGTGTGTGTAGTTTTATTTTATATAATTTAGAATTTTAATTGATATAATTTTGACACATCTGCCATTTTACAGTTATATATATAACATGTTTTTAAAAAATCCTTTAAAAAATTGGATTAAGTAAAATAATATTTTACGATATATATTGCTATTATTTATAATCTATATATTTTTTTTAAATTAATTTTAATAGGCCTATAAAATTTCTAATATTCTAATACAATTCTATAGAAAATGTATATATGATTTTATATATGTGAATAACAACATAAATTTGGGTCTGTTCCTCACACAAAGCATCATAAGACAGAGGGCATGAAATTTCATATCATGAAACTTTTATGTGCTAATTTTTTTAGTCTTTTTTGGATTCTGACAGCCTCTGTTGACTCTCTGTAAGTCATACATGTTTGGAAGCACATGATGGGGAATAAATGATGACAGAATATTAATTTGGATGAACTATTCCTGTAAGGATGCTGGTTCAGGTGAGACAGAGACAGACATGATGGTAAGTGATCAGACCTCCTTGAACTCCTGGATCTGAGCCTGTTCAAACATAGAGAAGACGTTGGAGTTCGCTCCTTCTGCCGCCCTCTTCTTTGCTTTCTTTGGTGCCTGAAAAACAAACATTCAGGTCATCTTTAGTTAGACACGTCTCGAGCAGTTTCCTAAAGAACTAGTTTTTCCCTTCTTATTCAAACTTAAGTAAGAAAAGCTGCTTTAAAGTTTGATTCACTTCCATGAATCAGCTCAAACTCTGAATGAATCAATTAAAAACGCAGATTCAGAGATTCATTTGAAACATCACTCAAACGTCTTAGACACACTTGTAAAAACAAATAAGACCTAGTTTGCATGTTAATCTGAAAAAAAATTATTTTCACAAGTGTTTACAAATATTTAGAATTACAAATCGCATTGTGTTGAATTTTAAGATTAAAGTAAATGTAGGCCTAAGTAAATTGAACAGAAAATGTACTTGTGATTTTCTGCCAGGACACACTTATAGAAATTTAATGTAAAAAAATATTTTTCACTTAGCAATTGCTAGTAAATTTCACAATTAATTACAAAGAAATGGTAATTAACCATAAATTAAACATGAAAATTTGAAGAAGAAAGACTGAAATTGTTTTTTTGTGCTCCAGCTTTTTTTACTTATATTTTTGCATTTTTCATAACATTAATTTTAGCAAAAAAACATGTAGCTAAATATAGCTGAGTGTTATATATTTTTATATTGGAGCCTAAAATGAGAATGTTTAAATATGGTTATTATTTGTATTAATTTAGGTGGAAAAAACAATGGGATAATCTACCTTGATTATTTTAATTAGATTTGCATTGCTTCAGTTC
Organism: Sinocyclocheilus rhinocerous; assembly: GCF_001515625.1. Classification (NCBI taxonomy): domain Eukaryota; kingdom Metazoa; phylum Chordata; class Actinopteri; order Cypriniformes; family Cyprinidae; genus Sinocyclocheilus; species Sinocyclocheilus rhinocerous. The sequence continues at coordinate 33,841 of NW_015632805.1, forward strand.
TATATTAAATATTTAAAAAAGATTAATGCATCAAATGAGGTGCTAACTATTAAATGAACTCAATATTAAACTAAAAAAAAAAAACATTTTGAAAAAAAAAAAGTACATTAGGACTATATGGAAAATAATATTATTTTGGAAGTTACACAAAATGGTCAAATATCATCTCAAAATGGTCCAGCCGATTAATGGCGCTGGCCGATATATCGGTTGATCTCTAATTAAAATCTGGCTCAATCAAATGTCCGGGTGGTTCACGAAGCATCTCTAAATCCCGGTGAAGCCGGTGTTACTCACCATGAGCGCTGCTGGACGGAGGAGATCCCGAGTGCAGCCGGACATTGGGGCGCGGAGGAACGGCCTTTTGTAGATTAAGCACGCTGTTGTCTACTGGCCGATATAAATAACACATGCCCTGTTTAGGAAGTGACAGGTAGATGATGATCCCTCAGACACAGACACACGCGGCTCAAGGTCCATTGTGATGTGGTTTAGAATGACAGGACGCATGGAAGAAGCGGTCAGCTGTTTAATGATGCACCTCTCTTCCTCTGGAGGTTATTTCAGGGTTTGTTAAAGGAAAGCTCAGGAAAATTAAAGTAGCCGTAGCATTCACACGATTTCTACATTTGTTCCATTTTCTGCTTTCTTTCAGAAATTCATATAATGTTATAAACGCATTGAGCATCATTCAGAATTGAATTGAAGATGCCTCGTAAAAGTACCTAGGCCTCATTAACTTGCATTGTGCTGGAATTGATGGAAATTGGTCACGGAATTAAATATAAAAGGTTTTTCATCTCACAATTCGGACTTTGTTTCTAACAATTCTGAGATCAATTAAATGTAGAATTCTCGCTCCCAGCTTAACTCTTGCAAAAAAACAATTTTTAAATTCCGCCACAAAATAAAAAATAAAAAAGATAGTTCTAACATTTAATCTCACAATTCTGACTTTTTTCTAGCAGTTCTCTGAAAAAAAAAGAACAGAGTTGAGAGATATAAATTCAGAATTCTGAGGGGTATTTCTTCACAAGTTTACATATTGCAATTCTGTTTTTTGTTTCCACCAGAATAAAAAATAAAAAGGTAATTTGCGACTTTATCTCTCACAATTCTGATTTTGGTTCTAGAATAGAACCTAGAATTTCTATTCTAGAATATATGAAATATATGAAAGTTTCACTTTTTGAAATGACTTTTTCAACTTTTTCACGATATTAAATTTTTTTTTTAGATGCACCTGTATATGAAAACCCTCCAAAACTGCTTAAAACGACAAAAACACACAACAAAATGACTAAACTTTGTATAAAAATATACAAATATAAAAATATAAAAATAAAAACTGATTCAAAATATTAATAAATCTTATTATGATATATCAATGATACTAAAATAAACTAGATAGATGGATGGATGGCTCATTTGAGGCCTGTTATTGATCATTGATCAGTTATTGATCCGTGAGAGGACTGCTTTTGGATTTTGAGGTGGACTGGTGTGCATAATTTTCTTTGTTCAGAAGGAGAGATCGTTTTCCTGTAAGTAATTAAACAATTCAGCAGAAAACAAACCGTGAGAATATGTTTAAATAGTAAAATATGCACATATTAAAGTGGTTGTATTTTCATAACTACACGTAATATATGCATATATGAAACCAAAGCTTTTGTGCATGTCAGATTGTTAACATTAATTTCTCAGTTCATATCCAACTGATGAAATCATAGTTATATTTAATAAAAAATCAAATGTTTTTGTTTTCTTCTGTTAAACAATCTCAGGACCAGCATTATAACAGATGTGTCTGAAAATCATTGTCAGTTTTATTATATTTCATGTGAATGTAATTTTCTGCTAGCAGATGCTAAACTGTTGTAAATGATGGGGTCTGGTTTCTGGGTCTTTCTTTATATTCCTCCGGCTGTGCTGAAATCAATACTGTGTCCTGTGAGCTCCAAATCAATCATCACGATCAATAAAACCAATAGAGACAATCAATATGTCATCTGCGACGCTCAAACATCCTCATTAAAGCTGCTGACGAAAACAGATTTCAGATGTAGTTCAGATATGCATTTGAATTTAGCATGGGATCATAAACCGATGACAACATATTGGATATGAAAAATTAAATGATATATGAATTATGTTTGGAATGGAATACTGCACACTACTCAATAGTAATAAAAGTGAAACAGTATAACAAACATTAACAATAGAATGTATCATTTAACAATGTATCATTCTATTGTTTATTGTTAACGTTTGTTGTTTCATATTTTTTATTATCATCATCACATGACCTCAGTGCATACTATATTAGGATATTGCAAAAAAACAAACAGGATTGCTTCGGCAAAAAATCATAATATTAAGATAGTATGCTGTTCTAAATTCAGGTGGATATAGAGTTGATACATAAATTCATAACATCACAGCTGTGCAGTGTGACATATGCATCTATTCTTCATCTAACACTATTTTAAACAATATTTTGCTGATATTTGTAGACTTATAATAATAATTATACACAGTTTAATGAGCTTAAATTAATAGACAGCGGTGTTATTTCAGAAAATCATTGAAACACTATGATGGTTTTTGTTAACATTCTGAATTAGTTTTTAATTTTTATTTTTCTGTTTTCATTTTTAAGAAATTTCAGTTCAAATTTTAGATTTTTTTTTTTTTTTTTTCATTTTATTACTTAATTATTAGTAATTTTATAAATTAAATTTGTCACCAAAAAAAACTTGAAAAGGTCATTAAAAAGTGAAAACTGAAATGGTGACCTAGAATATACACATCTGCATATGCATGCAGCTGAATGCACGTCTCCTCTAGATAGATTGATTGATTGATTGATTGATCTGGTCTCCTCCCCCGTCAGCTGCTGCTATTGATCTATTGATGAATTGATGGAGCTCTTTGTTTGCAGGGGTATTGATTGGCTGTGTTTGTCTCTCCCCTCGTCTCTTCTCTTCTGGGCTCTGGTCTGATGTCAGTTTGCTGGAGCTCAGCGTCAGGAGCGTCTCTGCATCAAGAGCACATCCACAAACACATGGTAAGTGCTGCTTCGTTTCATTCTGGCTAAATGTTCGTAGGAGCTCGAGGTGTTTTGACACTGCATATGTCAGTCACTTTGATTATAGAGTCCGTTTCTGGGTATTTGTATTAATTGAAATGTGTATTTTAGATGCTGCCACACTTTTTCAGCTTTTTACCCTGTGTTTTAACCACTTTGTAGTTTCTGTGGCACATTTTAAAGTACAAATATTCTTAGTATTTGCTTGGTCTGTCGTGACATGATCTTGTCATCTTGAGCTTCAGTGTAAAAAGCTGAAGGTTTGAACGAAGAGTCACATGATCAGTGACACTCACACTGAAATTGTGCACATATCAGTTTCTCATAATGCTAAAAATTACTTCTAGACCTCACTGTAAGTAATAAAAGATTTATGGATTAATTAAATCCTTTGTTCTAGTCATTTAAGCATTTACAGTGGCATAATTTGTGATTATCGAAGTGTAAAATATTTATTCGTTGGTTTGTTTATAATTTATTTTGTACAATATTTCTATGCGAGTCAAAGGTTAAATCAATGCAGTCAGAATCTGATTGCACTGACATACATTGATTTTTTTTCTTCTTCTTTGCATATTTTCAATAAGCATGATGAATATTTGTCTGAAATCATATAAACGTGGAAAAGAGACAATTCGAAATATTTCTGTCTGTTTCCCGGCAACGGTCTGAATTACAGTAATGTGTCATATTTCCATACTGAAGCTGTGTGGCGTAAACCAGGGTTTGTTTGCTAGTTTTAGTGAATGTTTATTAGTTTTGTTTCTTAGTTAAACTTTCTACCTGCTGTCTTCATCTTTACAGGATCTGTGTGTGTTTACTGCAGCATCACCAACGTAAGACTTTAACTCTTATAAAGACTTTGCTAATTGTCCAATACACATTTTAAACAAAAAATATTTTCAACAATAGTATATTACTAAATATAAGTGTGAACATACTAAATATAAACATAAATAATTTTAAATGTTAATATACCAAATATAATACCAAAAAAAAAAAAAAGTAAACATACTAAATAGAAGCGCCAGTCAATTTAAATGTAAATATATTACTAAATATAAATATACTACTAAATGTAAATGAAATATATACTGTAGGTATAAGTAAATAAATATATATGTAAAGTATAAACATAAATGTACTACATATTCTACTAAACATAAATGTAAATAAATATACTAAATATAAATATAATTAATTTTAAATATACTAAATATATTAATATAAATGTACTATTTAATATAAATGTAAATATACTTAAAATATTGCTAAATATAATATGTACTAAATACAAATACTACTAAACATAAATGTAAATATACTAAATATATTGCTAAATGTTTTAAATATACTTATATATGTAAAAAAAATTACAAAATGTAGACGCTGAATATATTGCTAAATATAAAATGTACTATATACATGTTAATAGATATAAAATGTAAATATACTACCAGATAAAAAAAGTTTGTCTTAAGATTTTAGTTCTTTGATTTAATTGAAGATGGTAATGAATTTCGTCTGATTTGTAGCTCTGCTGATTTGGAGGCGATGGTTGCGATGAGAGACCGTCACATTCAGCGTCTGGAACAGGAAGTGCGACGACTTCAGCGTCTGCTGCAGGAAGTCCAGGAGCGAACAGCCAATCACGTCGCTCTGCTGCAACAGCAACTGGCCAATAAAGCACAGCATATAGAGGTAGAAACATTTCATGAGGAGGAGCGGTTATTAAAGGAACAGTTGACTCGTTTACTCTCACTAACGTCCCGTCTGTTCGTTAGAGACTTCAGGCCAAGTTACAGTCCCAGCAGGACTACGAGAAGATCAAGACCGAGCTCAGGTAGTACACAAATATACTCTCTCAAGAATGCAAGAATATGGTATTAAAAATGATCAGAACGTCTCTTTATTGCGACTTTCAGGACTCTTCGAGTGCTGATGCAAACCACAGATGAAGTTTCGGTAAGAGAAACAGTCCCCTTGTCCAAATACCCACACTTGCGGTCTTGGCCACTTGAGAACGCGTGCGCGCGACAGAAAATAAGTGCGCAAGACTGTCCCAGGTCTTAAAAACACCAGAGCGCAGTGCCCTTTACACACACTAAACCCACACTATCTCAAATACCGCTCCGGAGCGCTATTCGAGGCTTAGTGTATCCCATCATGCATCATGTTCTGGAAATAAATCGTGAGACCTTTTGCCCGAGATCTCGCGAGAGGTCGCGGAAACCTTTCCAATGCAAGTTAAATATTAATATAATAATTAGATATTACATATAATTTGGTAGAAAA
>NW_015632805.1:39282-41873 GCF_001515625.1 Sinocyclocheilus rhinocerous
CGCAAGACTGTCCCAGGTCTTAAAAACACCAGAGCGCAGTGCCCTTAACACACACTAAATCCACACTCCGGAGCGGTATTCGAGGCTTATTGTATCCCATCATGCATCATGTTCTGGAAATAAATCGTGAGACCTTTTGCCCGAGATCTCGCGAGAGGTCGCGGAAACCTTTCCAATGCAAGTTAAATATTAATATAATAATTAGATATTACATATAATTTGGGATTAAAAAAAAGTGTTTTTACGTTTTATTGGTGCAACGATGAGTAGTGGTGATATTTATTTTGTACAACATTTGCAACTGCTTTTTATCACTTAATTAGAAGCACCACAAATTAAAATGGTCATGTTATAGGGACTACTGAACAGACATTTAGAAGTTGTTTTAAAATGCAAAGTATTTCAAATTAAAATGAAAATAAAGCTATGTAAACACTTGCATTTTTACCACACTACAAGTGTGTCCCATCAGGTAATGAAAAGTTCGACCCACTGGTGGTCTTCGTGCTCACTTGAACACTTGGGCCAAATACAGGAAATACGTCATATAAGTGTTCAAGTGGTCAAGTGCAAAGACCGCAAGTGTGGGTATTTGGACAAGGCAACACTTTTCACTTTTTTTCTTATATACTATGTTCGGGGGCGTTTGCTGGCAGCGCCACCTACTGGTGAAGAATGATTGTCTTAAACTCACATTAGTTATTTAACTCGTGTGTTTTATTCTCTCTCAGGTGTTTTCTCCTCCGTCAGATGTCTCTGTTGATAACGGTGAGGGTTTCATCCACTTCACAAATGTTTTTGTCAGCCAAACTCCGAGATTTGAAGTTAATATATCAATAATTTAATAACACATTCACATGTTCACGGTTCTCTGATATCAGTTAATGGTCACATGGCATGCGGGTAAATAAATAAAATATTTCCGCTTTATTAGTAAGTGTTCAATTTTGATTTTTAAATGGTTTATTTTCATTTCAACTTAAATATTTAGACGTTTTATTTTGATTTTCTTTTATTTGTAAATTATTTATTTGAATTAGAGGTTATTTTTAGTAAGAGATTTCTTAATTTGTTTCATTTAAAAATGTATTTTAATTTAAAATTCTCAAATATAATGTCAGCATTTTTAGTAAGTTTTATTTTTAGTAGTTTTTTTTAAATTTTTTTTATTCTAATATTAATTTATTTCAAATCAAATATTTCAGCTTTTTAGTGTTTTTGTTTTTATGTTAGTTATTTATTTTAATTACAAATTAATTTTTTAATTTATTTTAAAATTCTTTCTTCTAATTTATTTAAAATAAAACATTATTTTTTATATTTTAAAATTAAACAGTTTTATTTTTAGTACTTTTTATTTTTAAATTAGTCCAATTTTAAATTTTCAAATAATACATATAAGATTTTTTTGTATTTTATTTAGAATTTTTTTTAGTTCAAAATCATTTGTACACATTTAAATTTACTTCAAATAAAATATTTCATTATTTACTTTTTTATTTTCGGCAACTCACAAACCCGAGTTTGAGAAAGCCTGTATAATGTGACAACTTTAAACTAAACATAGTCTATTCCGGCCAAAAAAAAAAAAATCTATACTACAGTCTAATTCACATAGAAAGAGATAATAAAAAACATAAATATTAAAATAAAACTAAAAAAACTTAATTTGCTTTATAAAAACTGTAAAGTATGTGTTAGCAATGCTGTTATATTCTGATGTGTTATACCTTTGCTCATTGACAGATCCTGTGATCCAGAAAGAAACGCCAGAGTTTCATCACTCCACTGGGAAAGAAGAAGCCCTGAATGAATCTTCCTCTTTCATCTCTGGGTCACCAGCATCATCTTCATCATCTCTGAGTGTCCAGAGCTTCATTAAAGAGGAGACAGACTCTGGTGATGATGAGCAGGAGTTTGACACGGCTCGATTAGCTCAGCAGGTCAAAGAGACTCTTCAGCGGCTGAACATCGGCCAGCGGGTGTTCGGTCACTATGTGCTCGGTCTCTCTCAGGGAACCGTCAGCGATATACTGGCCCGACCCAAACCCTGGAGCAAACTGACCAGCAGAGGAAGAGAACCCTTCCTGAGAATGAAGCACTTCCTGTCCAACGAGCACAGCATCCAAATGCTCAGCGTCATCCAGGAGAGACTGAGAGGTGAGAGGATGCATGGATGGATGGATGCATGGATGGATGGATGGATGGATGAATGGATGGATGGATGATAGATGGATGGATGGATGACAGGATGATAGATGGATGGATGGATGGATAGATAGATGGATGACGGACGGATGGATGGATGGATGACAGAACGACAGGATGATAGATAGATAGATAGATAGATAGATAGATCTTTCAAAACCTTTAAAAATCTCCAAGCTTCTGAATATATATAAAATAAAAATTATAATTATTATTACATAAATATAATAATTATTATTATTACACACATGTTATCTATACATTTAATATATATATAATAACATTTTAATATATATTCTATATATGATAGAAGCATGTTTATGTTGATTTGGTCCTAATAAAAATTAATAAAAATTATTATTATTATTTTTATTATATATTTA
>NW_015632805.1:41981-46666 GCF_001515625.1 Sinocyclocheilus rhinocerous
TGGATGGATGGATGGAGGGATGGATGGATGGATGGATGGATGGATGGATGCATGGATAAATCAATGCATAGATGGATGGATGGATGAATCGAAGGATGGATGGATGCATGGATGAATCGATGGATGGATGAATGCATGGATGGATGGATGCATGCATGGATGCATGGATAAATGGATAGATGGATGGATGATTCAAAGGATGGATGGATGGATGAATGCATGGATGGATGGATGGATGGATGGATGCATGGATAAATCAATGCATAGATGGATGGATGGATGAATGCATGGATGGATGGATGAATGGATGAATGCATGGATGGATGGATGCATGGATGGATGTATGGATGGATGGATGCATGGATAAATCAATGCATGGATGGATGAATGGATGAATGCATGGATAAATTGATGGATGGATGGATGAATGGATGGATGAATCGAAGGATGGATGGATGGATGGATGCATGAATAAATGGATGGATGGATGGATGGATGAATGGATGAATGCATGGATGGATGAATCGAAGGATGGATGAATGGATGAATGGATGGATGAATGGATGAATGCATGGATAAATTGGATGGATGAATGCATGGATGAATGGATGGATGAATGGATGGATGAATGGATGAATGGATGGATGAATGGATGGATGCATGGATGGAGAGATGGATAGAAGGATGCATGGATGGCTGCATTAATTTTAAAGTTTTACTAATTTTGTTGCTTTTAACTTATAAATTTTTTGTTTTTTTAAACATGTCTATATAGTTTAATTTTATTTTACTTCAAGTTAAACCAAATTGTCATTGTCAGTCTTGTCAGCTAGCAGAGTTTGCTTTGTTTGACAGTAAATATTGCTTGTCTAAATAAGATTGTGTGTGTCTGGGTCTTGTTTCTGTGTTTCTGGGCGTCTTCGTCCCGTGGGTTGGTCCTCCAGACAGGAGCTCAGATGACGTGATCAGCAACATTCTGGATCAGAGCCGTCTGGAGAGTCAGTGCATCTCATATCTCGGATCTCACTTTTAAAACAATTTAGTATTCTTTGTAAATATAGAGAGTTATCACATCAACATTTGGGATTTAAATATGGTTAATGCAATTGTTTTAAAATTTTTTTAATATGCTTTTGCATGATGGAATATTATAAGTTCATTCTGATTTGTGTGATTTCTAAAGACCTCTTAAACAGTCATGTAAATCAATATTTGTGTCTAATTTAGTGAATTCAAAACTTTGATTAAGTGAGGTTCATTAATATATGAGGTTTAGTTTCAGTTGTTTTAGTGCATCAAGTTAAACTAAATGATAATAAGAAACGTTGCCTTGGCAACTATCTGAAAAAAAATAAGTTTGATTTTTATATTTAATTTTATTTCTGTTACCATTCATTGCAAGTAAGATTTTTTAATAACTAAAATAACCCTGATTAAAAATGTTTCCTTGCTAACTAAAACTGCAATAAATAAGTTTCATTTGAAGTGCTAAAAGTATTACTTAAACTAGCATGGCAATAACAATAAATGTAATGTAGAAAATAATTTTAAATTGAAATAAGCATTAACTGAAATAAAAAAATGTAAGAAAAATTAATTTTTCAACAATTTTTTTTCCAGAAAATTTATTTTTGTTTATTTTAACCTAACATACTAAATAACTAAAACTGAAATAAAAATAAAAATTAATAAACTATATGACGTTGTTTAGATTTTTTTCAGTTAACATTTTTTTTTTTTAGTTAACGATAATAACGATAATAACATATTTAGAAATGTTATCTTGGCAACTAACTAAAATAAATAGGTTTAGGTAGGAGTACTAAAATTACCTAAACTAAAATGGAAATAAAAATAACTTTAAACTATTAAAAAAGAAATAAACATTAGCTGAAAATACAATAAAATTAAAAAAACTTTACTAATTTTGTTTCCGCTAGTGGCAGCATTTCCATTTTTTGTTTTGTTTAGTTTGAGTAATTTTATTATTTCTAATCATGGTTTTATAAATATATATATATATATAACCATGATTAGAAATGTTGGTAACTAACTGAAATGAGTTGAAGTTGGTATGAATTATGAGTTGAAATAATAAAATCACTCAAACTAAACAAATAAAAATAAATTAAAGCTACAGTATGTAAAAACATTAAAAATATATTGAGCAAATTCAGTGAATTAAAAATTTGCGATGCTAACTAAATCTGAAGATCACCTGAGATTCATTCTTTGGCTTCTGTGGTGTGTTTCAGTGCTGGATGATGATGATGATGATGATGATGATGAAGGCAGCAGATGTCAGCGCGGTGGAGATGCATCACACGACATCATCAGGAACATCCTGCAGCAGGCCAAACATGAGATGCAGACGCAGACGCAGACGCAGACGCCTGCGATGAACGACGCACCAGTCCAGCAGGAAGAGGAGGATTATGGGACACTGGAGCCCAGCGTTCAGTCCCTGGCTGGTTTTGTCCAAAGCATCATCCAGAAGGTCAAATGTGAAATAAATGAAGATGCTGAGCCCTCAGTTTCTCCGTCCTCTGTGAGCCGCTCGTTCCAGACGCTTCCAGCGGATCCGGATCAGACAGCGCAGGGGTTTAAGATGGAGACGCGTCAGAGACCTCGCTCCTGTCCCATCAGCGGCAGCTGTGAGCTTCAGTCTCTGCATCTGGACACGTTCAGCATCACGCAGAGAGTCAAAGAAACTCTCACCGTCAACAACATAGGTTTGTGTTCACTGCATTTAAAGCAAATGATGAACAGAAATCAGAGTTTGTGCTCCAGACATCAGTGACTCCTCGGGTCAATGCTTCATTTTCACCTGCTGGAGCAGAAAACTGGAGAAAAATCCCTCAGAGGCACATGAGCAACATCTACAGACCAGAAGCATTTATTGTTACTGTTAACTAAAATGTTTTTAAATTAACTGAAAATGTTTTTCAATTAAAATTCAGTTTGTTTTCATAATTATTTAATTCAGTAATTTAAATAAACATAAAATAAAATATAAATATTAGATGAAAAACAAACTTAAGTCTTAAACAAAAATAAAATTGTATTATTAAATTATACTTTATTTTAGTATGATTTAGATACTTTTATAATTTTAATTTGATATATATATATGATTCAGTTTTAATTTTAATTTTAAAATTCTAAATAATATTGCTGTGTTTTTGTATTTATTTTTAAAAATGTCTATAATTTATTTCATATAATTTTAATTTTAGTTATTTTAGTTAAACTAAATGAAAATGAGAAATGTTGTCTAGCAGCTAAAATAAAATAAAATAAAAAAATATATTTTTAAATATAAAAAAAAATTAATAAATAAAAAAGCAAATAACTAAATTACAAAAAAATAACTAAAATGAAAATTTAAAAAAATAAATAAAGGCTAATTTAAAATGTTAAAATGCTTTCATTAATGGATATGATTTAAAGAAAACAGTCAATTATATAATTATCATAAATGGGCATGTAATGTACCAAAAATTGTACATTTACATTTGATTTATAATTTCAGTACTTTATTATTTTTTTCATATTTTTTGTTGTTAATTTAATGTTTAAAAAAAAAAAGATCATTTAATTTAAAGAAAGTAAATTGTTGGTTGTATATTTGTTTGATAACTACTTATGCAAGTTTACAAATATTCAGTTTGGTTTGGAGACTAAATGGTAAAGAATGATATGAAAGTTTGCTAATAAAGTCTCTTTTGGTGACTGATGAAGTTGAAAAACTAATTTTTACATCACGAGATATTTTTATATTCATAATATCATATTTCTAAAGAAAAGTGTCGAAAAATATAATTATCATGAAATGTACCAAAAGATGTACATTTACATTTAATGTTTAATCTGAATGTATTTCTATGTAGTAGTGCTGTTCCTGATTGTTGTTGTTCTGGCAGGTCAGCGCGTGTTTGGTGAAGAGGTTTTGGGTTTAACACAAAGCTCTGTGTCTGAACTGCTGTCGCACCCCAAACCCTGGACTAAACTCAGTCTGAAGGGAAAGGAGAACTTCATTCGGATGCATCTGTGGCTCCAAGACCCCCAAAACATCCAGAAGCTCAATGCTATGAAGAAGACGGACCACAGAGGTAAATGTGTGCTTGATTTACTCTTCCTCAGTCCATCTGAGATGTGGATGAGTTTGTTTCTTCATCAGGTTTGTAGAAATGCAGCATTGCATCAGTGTCTCAGCAATGGATGCTCTGCAGTGAATGGGTGCCGTCAGAATGAGAGTCCAAACAGCTGATAAAAACATCACAATAATCCACAAGTAATCCAGTCCATCAGTTAACATCTGGAGAAGACAAAAGCTGAAACAAATCCATCATCAAGACGTTTTTAACTAAAACACGAGTCCATAACGCTTCCTCCAGTGAAAAAGTGCATCTCCTGTTGTCTCTCACATCAAAATCCAGCTACATATTTGTTTAGAGCTATTCACTGGAGGAAGCGTTATTATGGATTATGGATTCGTATTTTAGTTAAAAAACCTCTTGATGATGGATTTATTTCTTCTCCAGATGTTAACTGATGGACTGGATTACTTGTGGATTATTGTGATGTTTTGATCAGCTGTTTGGACTCTCATTCTGACGGCACCCATTCACCGCAGAGGATCCACTTGTGAGCAAGTGATGTAATGCTACATTTCTCCAAATCTG
>NW_015632805.1:50987-53151 GCF_001515625.1 Sinocyclocheilus rhinocerous
AAACGTCTTAATGATGGATTTGTTTCAGCTTTTGTCTTCTCCAGATGTTAACTGATGGACTGGATTACTTGTGGATTATTGTGATGTTTTGATCAGCTGTTTGGACTCTCATTCTGACGGCACCCATTCACCGCAGAGCATCCATTGCTGAGACACTGATGCAATGATACATTTCTCCAAATCTGATGAAGAAACAAACTCATCTACATCTTGGATGGCCTGAGGATGAGCTCATTTTCATTTTTGGGTGAACTGCTCCTTTAAACGATCCTCATTAGTGTTAAATGTTCTTTCGCAGCTCGTCTCAAGCGTGCTCTGATCGGATCAGACTGTGATTCACAGAGGTGTTTGGATGCGGGAGGACAGGGGTTTTGTGATCGCTGGGGACGGTGTGAGGCGATGAAGAGGCCGCGTGTCATCCTCAGCGCTCAGGAGAGAGAAGCACTGATAGCTGTGTATCAGACGGAGCCGTATCCGTCTCAACACACCATAGAGACACTCGCAGCACAGCTAGGCCTGCACACTAGCACTGTTAGCAACTGGTTCTACAACTACAGGTTAGTGACAGCTTGATCTTTCAGAATAAAACAGTTCAGTCTAGATCAGTGGCTCCCAAATCTGGTTTGTGAGTTGATGAAAAGCCAATAATTAAATCATTTAAATGTGGATGCACAATTAGTCAAAATTAAATCGCGTTGTAGATAATACGTTTTCCCAACATTTCTGTATAATTTGAAATTATTTTATAATATTCAAATTTATATATATATATATATATATATATATACACACACACAACATGCACACACAGATATAAAATATTGAAAATATATTACTAATTTAATATAAAATATATAAAAATATTTTGTATTATATAAAATATATATACAAATGTATTATATTAATATTGAAAAATTTAAAATGATACAAAATCATGACCCTTCATCAGAACGCTCTGTTTGAATAGGCGTAGCGGATTGTAAACTCAGAAGTAAACGCCCGCTGCTGTGATTGGCTAATAGTTGTGTATGTTTGACAGCCTATATTCCTCACAGATGGACGCTCATAGATAGGTCAAAAATGCATAAATACTCATATCAAACGATCTGTTTAACAGACAAAGCAATAGTGAGCACGTAATGAAAACAGTTACTCATTACTGTCAGATCCAATATAGTCACACAGCATCGTCTTTTAGTTTCAATCTTTTTGAAAATCCTGCGTCGAATTGTGGCTTGTTTGTAAATGAATCCGCTGTAAAATTAAGTGAACAAAGGACTGAGTTCTTACTGACACGGTCTGGATCTTCATTAAAAATAAAGTTCATCCACTCTTTCCTAATGCTGGGTCAGAAGGAAGGAAACACAAACACTGTTTTTCTACATCTTGGCACTGAACAGCGTCTCGTTGTCTTCGGAGTCATCTTTATCGTTTGGTTTCTGCATAGACCTGCCTTCGCCTCTCTCGTAAACACTACATGCGCGAATCAGTGGGCGGAGCTAAACAGGCGGTGATGTAGAATCGGTGGGCGGAGCTAAACAGGCAGTGATGTAGAATCAGTGGGCGGAGCTAAACAGGTGGTGATGGAGAATTGACGTAATGAAAACAGTTACTCATTACTGTCAGATCCAATATAGTCACACAGCATCGTCTTTTAGTTTCAATCTTTTTGAAAATCCTGCGTCGAATTGTGGCTTGTTTGTAAATGAATCCGCTGTAAAATTAAGTGAACAAAGGACTGAGTTCTTACTGACACGGTCTGGATCTTCATTAAAAATAAAGTTCATCCACTCTTTCCTAATGCTGGGTCAGAAGGAAGGAAACACAAACACTGTTTTTCTACATCTTGGCACTGAACAGCGTCTCGTTGTCTTCGGAGTCATCTTTATCGTTTGGTTTCTGCATAGACCTGCCTTCGCCTCTCTCGTAAACACTACATGCGCGAATCAGTGGGCGGAGCTAAACAGGCGGTGATGTAGAATCGGTGGGCGGAGCTAAACAGGCAGTGATGTAGAATCAGTGGGCGGAGCTAAACAGGTGGTGATGGAGAATTGATGGGCGGGGCTAAACAGGCAGTGATGTATAATCGGTGGGCGGGGCTAAACAGCCAGTGATGTAGAAGCAGGTGTTGATCTTCTTCTGCGGAGGCGGGGTTTAGCCACAC
>NW_015632805.1:54371-57083 GCF_001515625.1 Sinocyclocheilus rhinocerous
TGGAGAATTGGTGGGCGGGGCTAAACAGGCGGTGATGTAGAATCGGTGGTCAGGGCTAAACAGGCGGTGATATAGAATCGGTGGGCGGGGCTAAACAGGCAGTGATGTAGAATTGGTGGGTGGGGCTGAACAGGTGGTGATGGAGAATCGGTGGGCGGAGCTAAACAGGCAGTGATGTTGATCTACTTCTGCGGGGGCGGGGTTTATCCACACTATTACATCATAGAATAGAACATTCCACAAGCTGTGGTTTTGTCAGACTGCCTTCAATAAAAGCTGTTTTTAGACTAACGACAAAGTTTTGAGTTCTGAAACGTACAGGATGATTTTATAGTACAATGACCTCTTATATGTCAAAAGATCAAGGGAATTTTGATTTCTCAGTTCATGACCCCTTTAAAGGGCACCTATTATGCACAATTCACTTTTACATGTTGTACATAAATGTGTGTTGGCAGTGTGTGTACACAACCACCCTATAAGGATAAAAATCCACCCGCTCCTTTTTTTTCAATCTCTATAAATCATGAGCAGTGTCTCAGGGACACCTGAGATTTATAATACATCTTGTAAAAAGGGGCATAATAGGTGCCCTTTAAATTATATGCCCTTTAAACTCTTTTTATAGAGTTAAAGAATGAATATAATTCACAAACCTTTGCTATCTCTCTGTTAACAGGTCTAGAATTAGACGAGATGGTTTTTCAGAACCAGTACAAACCAGAATATTTCAGAATCCAACCAGTTGTAGTCCGGTTTCAGCCAGTTTAGTTCGAATCAAACAGGAGCCCAGTGATGGAGAGATGGAGGACGCAGATCTTCAGAGAGAAGAGCACAATCACGTCTCCGTCGGTGTACAGAGCGTGAAGAGAGAGAAAGATGAAGATCTTTCTGAGCTGTGAGTTCAAGGAGGACTTTACCTGAACCAACAATGCAGAAAAATCTCAGGAACATCATGAGATCTTCTCTCTGCTTGAGCTCTAAATGTGACCATAACACAATGTCAGTCGTTCTCGAGTCTTTTTTTTATTCAGATTTTTTGATCATGATTTATTTCATAATTTAATTTAATGAAGACGTAAACCCTGATTGGCCAGATTGGTCTATTTATTTCTTTTTTAGTATGACTGAAGAAAAATTGTTGGTTGTATATTTGTTTGATAACTACTTATGTAAGTTCATTTAAATTCAGTTTGGTAAGAAGACTAAATGGTAAACAATGATATGAAAGTTTGCTAATAAAGTCCCTTTTTGGTGACTTAAGTTGAAGTCTGAATCTAATTTTTGCTTTCATTTGTATTTATTTTGTTCAAATTATGTTGCTGAAAACAGGCTTTTAAATTAGTAAATGTAAATATAAATGTTTTAAATAATAAACAATGCCATTTTATTAAAATAATTCCAGTAATTTAACTCAAGATCAAATTAACTTACAAAACAAACAAAAAAGTACATACATGTACACTTAAGTGAATGGAAATCAGCACAATTATAGCCTACATTTTTTTTTTTTTTACAAAGTTTGCAAAAAAGTTCTAAACACTGTATCGTTGCTCTTTTGTTGATTTTGATTGCTTCTGTTGTCCTCATTTGTAAGTCGCTTTGGATAAAAGTGTCTGCTAAATGACTATGAATGTAAATGACTAAATACATATATTAAATTGATTAAATTTTTTTTAAGTAATTAAAAAATATATATATATATACATGTGTATTAATTATTAAGAATAATTTATAATTTAAAAATTTACATTTATGCTTCTATCCTTTTTATTAATGCTCAAACAATTGCAAAAAGGAACATTGCCAAGGGATTACAAAATACATCAAATAATTACCAACAATAGATAAATTCTAACACTGTAACACACACACACACACACACACAACATATAACAAATTGAGAAGAGTTACAAATAAACAACAACACAAACAAAAAAGAAAGGCGATACTATGAGATAAAAGTCAACAAAATCATCTGTATCCAAACTCCGCTAAAGCCAAAACAAAACGCTCGTCACGTGACGCGCTTGCCCACTGCCCTCGTGCGCGATTGCGTCATGACGTCGCGGCGTCACGTAGAGCGGATTACTCTCAATGTTTACATTCCGTTTACCGTCTCTTTTCTGATTTTACTCCGGTTTTACCGCAACAGGGCGCATCTTCTGCGGCGAACGCGTGAAGCAGGTGAGTGTGCGGCGCTTGCAGCGGTTTATTAACGGAGACGGGCTCCGCCCTCCACAACAACAACAAACATAAACAACACAACATCGAGATCTAATGACAGACATTCATGTTTAACATCTGATCAAATCCACTCAGGAGCGGTTTAATCAATGCACTGATGTTCGTTCTTGCAGCAGGTCGAGCTGTCAGTTTAGGCCAGTTTAACGACTGCTGCAACTACACAACATTTCGGACTATCTAGTGCATCTCTTTAGACAGCACACTTGGTTTGCTGCCTTTTTAGCAGTGGTGTATAAAGTACCTGAAAGCCATACTCAAGTAAAAGTACAGATATCTTACCAGAAAATTACTTTGGTAGAAGTTGAAGTCACCGTTTAGAATATTACTTGAGTAAAAGTCTTAAAGTATGTGATATTTATTGTACTGAAGTACGAAAAGTATTTTTTAAATCTTAAACGTACTTAAGTATTGAAAGTAAAAGTACAAGTAAAAGCAAAATGGAAAAGAAGCAAATAAATAAATGTT
>NW_015632805.1:58449-65693 GCF_001515625.1 Sinocyclocheilus rhinocerous
AAGCACTTCATCCGGTACTTAGTGTCTTTCATTCCAACATAAGAAAACATTTCTGGAATCTGCATCTGAAATAGCATTTAGATGTATTTACACAGTTTTATGCATCTCAGGGGACATGGATGGATTTAACCTGCAGTTACAGATGCATAAATAGGTTTTGTTTTTAACATAAAACGTTGAATACTGTTATTTGAAATAATTTAAAACATGAAAAAAATTGTCAAAATGTGAAATTAAAACCGCCAGTAAGTGACTGTTAATATGTGAGTCATTGAGATTCAACCGATTCATTCAAACAACTGATTCATTCAGGAACAAAGCATTCGACTGTGTTAATGAGTGAATCACTGAATCATTTATTCAACCGATTCATTCAAAGAGCGGATTCACTCAATAAGTAAACACCGTCCATTGCTCAGAGACGCAAAACAGTGCTGTCATCTTTGTTTGGAAATATATTCGTTAGCAAAATTGAGCAAAAACAAGCAATATTATGTCTAAAATGTAAGTCACTTATTGCTTTACTGAACTTGTATAAAATTATTATTAAATGTGTTATGCTGATATCTGCAGAAAAACGGTACTCTTTGTGTGATATAGATTAAGTTAACTATATTCAATTATATAAATATAAAAATGTATCGGAGTAAAAGTATACATTTTAATTAGGAAATGTAGTAAAATAAAAGTTGGCAGAAATATAAAAACTCAAGTAAAGTACAGATACTCCCAAAAAATACTTAAGTACTGTAACAAAGTATTATTACTCCGTTACAATACACCACTGCTTTTTAGGCATCATCAACACGTTCAGAGTCAGCTGGAGTAGGTTGACAGTTCACTACATGCACAAAACTGCTGTCTAGGTAGTCAGCTCACTAGGTTTTAATGCACAACAGACGTGTTTTAGCATGATTATTAACATTTACACTGTTGCACAGTAGACAATACAGAAAATAAATAAGTGCAGGTAGCTGTTTTTATCTGACTTGCCTTTGCAAATTGATTATTGTGAGATCAGACGCTCTTGCAATAGTAAAGGACTTATAGTAAAGCAGCATAACAAGGCCTTTTGTTTGCATGACCTTTCTTAGCATGTTCTTTGATTACATCAACATGAATAGCCACATATCTGTGTGTGTGTGTGTTTTAACCGTAATTAAATTCATAGTTATGGCATTAAATGTTGCATCCACTGCGAAAAAAGGAATATCTTCCTCAGTATTTGTGTCTTGTTTTCCGGAACAAATATCTAAACATCCTTAAATCAAGATACATTTACTTGAGATGCAAAATGAACATATAAAGTCATGTTTACGAGAAATTAAATAAAATTAAACAAGGTTTATGCTTAAAACCAAAATAGATGTCTGCAAATGGGGAATGAAAACATGTTTTCCCTTTGAATTAAGTTCTTTTTCTGAGCCCTTTAGCAGATATTTGTTCTTGTTTAAAGCATAAACTCACTTCATTTTGATCCGTTTCTCATAAACAAAACTTCTTATTTCATGTCATTTTGCTTCTCGGGTAAATGTATCTTGATTTAAAAATCTTTAGACGTTTGCACTGGAAAACAAGACAGAAATACTGCCGAACAGCACTTTTTGCAGTGTGAAGGTACAGTAAAAATAGTTTTTCGAGACCATATTGATGTATTGTGTTCCATTCAATATATCCCTTAAATTTTCTTGGTCTTAAATTTGCCTTCATAAAACCTGCAGAAACTGTTAATAATCTATTATACTTATTTTTTAAGTTATATGTATTTAATATTTAATATTTATTTCATTGTTAATAATAACAATGGATGTTGTTGTGAAACGTTTGTTACTTTATTCTGCTTTTTGTGAGACAGCATGCAATGCAATGATAAATTAAACTGAAGTGTGTTACATTGTCACATCTGATTATGTTGCATGCTTAACTTGGTTTTTAATGTTTAACTCAGTCTTTTTTTAACCTCTCCTCTCTTGCAGACTTTCTTTCTTTCTTCGAGCGTCTTCTCTACACACAGACAGACCGATCCAGATCCAGATCCAGATCCAGAATCAGGTCTGTAGATCTTCACTATAACATCATGTGTCAGAAATGCAGTGTGTGGAATGTGTGCATGTGTCTTACAGACGAAGATTTGTTTCTGCATGGTTTAGGATTCGCCAATTGTGTGTTTTCTGATGCATCAACACAGTGAAATTAAAATGAACACTGTGTCTTGTGATGATATTGATGAGACATACGGTCAGATTTTGAGGTAGTTTGGAATGGGAAACTAATGCTTTCATGCGGTTTTATTTCACATGAATTGTATTAATGAAAATCCTGTCACACATTTTGGTTTTAGATAAGATAAGAGATATTGCAGTTATTAAGTCTCTGTGGTCGACGAGACCTTACATGACGCCTGTAAAATCATTCATAAATCTCTGTGTCAGGTGCTTTGTAGATTGCTGTCATAGTGAATCTCATGAAGCCTGTCAAGGTCAGGACACATTTCACCACAAATTAAACAAAAAAAAAAGTATATATATTTGCATAAAGAAAATGAAGCCCTTACAGGAACATTTTTGAATCATTGACATTACTGTATATGAATTAAATTGTCATTACAGTAATATAAAATTCATTTTGATTACTGTAATGCAAAAAATGATATATTTAAATTTTGAAGTATTTATATATCATGCTAGTATTTGTTTTCATTCATTTCTTTGTGCTGATTTAAATAGAGCATAATTGTATACAATTATTTTATTTGACATAACACTGTTATTTTAGTATCACTATTATAGTTTTTCTATTATATTTTGACTTTTTAGCTTTATATTCATATTTGAGTTTGTTTATATTTTTCCTTTTTCTGCAGGATTGAGCTGTCTGTATATATTTCTATATATAGTTTTTATGCATTTCAATTTCAGTTAATTTCAACTTTTTTAGTACATCGAGATAAACTAAATGAAAATGAGAAACTGGCTGAAATAAAATGTTTTTATATTTTAATTTATTTCAGTTTAGATTTATTTCAAGTAATGAAAATGTTTTAATGGCTCACATTTTAGTTTCAGTTTTAGTTAACTATAATAACCCTGGTGTGTATTTTACAGTAATGAGATTTACAGTACATGTGATTTTGATTCATTGTCATAAAATAATCTTAATGGTACTAAACTAATAAAAAATTTTAGTGTAAAATATAATTTTGTATTGCCCTCTTTTGGTTTTGGGGAGTGTTGAATCTCTGAAGTGCCTGTATAAGGTAAATCCATACGATCAATAGCTTCAGTCTCATCTGTATTGATCTGCTTTGAAACCATCGGCGCCTCATTGATTATGAAATGTGTGATTGATTATGGCACTGTTTGTGAAGTAAAGGGAGATCGGGACCAGTACTGATTTTAATAGCATCGACCAAACCAAACCAAAACGTGAATAAACCTATAATCTAAAATAAACCCTAGAGACCTAGAACCTAAGAGGATTTAAGCATGGTGAAGTGTGTGAAACTATGATTTTATTGATGTCTCTCAGGTCGGTCGGTGTGTTGCCGTCTGTGGGACTGAGATCCTCTCAAGGGTCATGGTAAGACCTCTAACCCTGCTTTACATGCGCTTATTCTGCTCTCACATCACTGCTGCATTCAAGGCATTGTGATGTTTGCCTACAAAACCACCACTGGCTCTGCACCCCTTCACCTAAATTCATTATTTCAGAGTTATGTTCCCTCTAGAAGCTTGCGTTCTGCAAGTGAGCGATGCATTATTGTGCATCCCAAAGAGGCACAAAATCACTTTCACGGACTTTTACATTAACTGTTCCCTGCTGGTGGAATGACCTGCACAACTCAATCCGTCCATCTTCAAGAATCGGCATATCTCTTCCATCTTTATTTGACCCTCTAACTCTAGCACTCTCTATTCTATTTCTATTTTATTTATTTGTTTTCTTTTTTATTTAAAGAAAAAAAAAACCTGTAACACTTGCACTCTCTATTCATTTTCTAACTTCTTGTTTTCTTTAAAAAAAAGGCCTCTAACACTAGCTTTCTCTATTCTTTCTTTAAAAGAATTGACCCTTATGACTGGTTTTGTGCTCCAGGGTCTAAATATAAATGTAATGTAAATGCTGATGGCTCTTCTCAAACAGCACGCTTGTGTTTTGAAGGTTGAAGAGGGGCAGCAGCGTTTGGAGGACGAGCAGGTATCACAGCGCTTTAGGAATAATAATAATAATAATAATATTTATGTCCTACTGCTGTTGTCATGTTGCTTTTAATTCTGAGACACTGTGTGGTTTCATCATTCATTAAGCCCCCTTTTGAGAAGGTTTTTGTAATGTAGAGTCCTTTGATTTTTGCTATGTGGAAAATGAGTCCAGTCATAAAAACAGAATTTACTTTATGAATGTGAAATTGTGAATTGTTCAAATTTCATTTTTGATAACTTTTTAAAGATCAATAAATCTTGTTGATAAAGGTAAATTTTGTTAAAGTTTCATGCAATAATTTGATTAACACAATTTTTTTTATTTTTATAAATTTGTATTAAATCATAAAACACAGAATCCAGAAAAAAGTAGATAGCACAGAATTTATATTCACATGCATACAAACAATGCAGAATTTCCAGGAAATTAATAATTAATAAATATTGTCTCATAATAATAATTGTATATATATATATATATATATAATATACAGTCAATCAACATTTCTCACATTATGTTATATATATATATATATAAATATTATTTAGGAATATTTCAGTTGTCAAAGTTTTATGAAATATAAAATAAATATCCATCAGTTTTGATTCTTAAAATTTAATTTAACCACCAAAACAGAATCCAGAAAACTTAAAAAGTTGAAATATTTGTGTGAAATAATCCTGCTGTGATAGTAAGGGTGTGTGTGACGCAGGTCCCGTTCCCGCTGCTGCAGGGCGAGTGTGTGGAGCATGTCGAGAGAGCAGAGGAGTCGGTCATTGCCTTAACCAGCTACCGCCTTCACATCAAGCTGCAGGAGAACGTCATCAATGTGAGTGTTTCTCTCACACACAACCACACCTGAGCGTCTGTGTCGAGATCTCAGACTCCAGTGAGGCGCGTGAAGGACATTATCTCAACCAGAAACACTGTTACACCAGATAAGATTGGTCTTAACTGTCTCATTCTGATTTTAATAATCAAATGAATAAAAATAAAGCCATTATCTAATATACAGACTCCGTGCCTGATATAATCTTATAAACCGGATAGTTCCGGTCTTTGATTCTGATTGGCTGAGCCGAGTTCAAAGCTGTTGTAAATTACTCTACAAAGTAACATACACCTTTGTTTACGTTTGTGTGTTGCTCGGCAACCACTTTGTAGCAACCACAACTGTTTCTGAGGAGCTACATTGTTTGGTGGAAGAATACTGTTTTTATTAATATCATTACACTTTATTTGCTCTGTTTTATTTTGTGAAACCTTACTACGTATATGGAATAACCGTTTTATAAAAGCAATAAGCCCCGTGAAGCCGTGGTTTACAGTGAATTTATAACAGTGCCTAACAAATCCCCTTAGCTGTTATAAATTCACTGTAAACCATCGCTTCTTGGGGCTTATTGCTTTATTTGTATATAATGCGGTACAATTATTTGTTCACAGTTTCAGCATTCTTGTTTAATTTAATTCAGGTCAATTATCCATTGTCACTTTTATTATGTCTATTAGAGTCATGCACAGTAATATCTGAAGCAGAATTACAATGCACCTAATTAGTACCTGTTTTAATTAGTCGCATAGTTTGTAATTGTTCCCAGTCGTGACGTCGCAAAAATATTATCCTGTCGCAATGCTTTTAATAGCATGTCTGTTACTAACAGCATTAATTAAATGCATTACATGCTTTTTAAGGACTAGTTCACCCAAAATTGAAAGATATGTCATTATTTACTCACCCTCATGTAGGCTTGCTTTCTTCTGTGGAGCACAAATGAAGGCTCTTTTGCATAGAATCTGGAAAAAGATAGTTAAAATTAGCATGAAAGCATCATAACGGTTCGTAAAGCAGCTGCAGCTCTCATCTGATTCATTTCAAAGCAGTCGAATGCTCTACAGACATAATGTTTGAATATTTAGATTTTTGGTTTTTAAATTGTTTTTTATATTTAGTCAGCAAATTCAAATCGATACATTTGAAACTGAAATTAAAAACGTTGACAGAAATAAAATATTTTTAAAAAAGGTAAAAAAGTATAAATAAAATACTTAAACAAATATTTTTAAAAAAAACTGCAAGGGAAACATTTCTGATTTTAATTTAGTGTAACAATGTTTTAAATAACTAAAACTGGAATAAAAAATGTATAAAAACTACATAATTTTTTTACATAATAAAAAAATTATACAAATTACAAAAAAAACCTGAAAACGGGAAATATTAAAATAAAAACTAATTCAAACTATTAATAAAACTATAATAGCACTGACTCAGTTGTGATGTTTTTGTGGTGTCTTCAGGTTCCTCTGCAGCTGATTGAAAGTGTGGAGTGTCGGGATCTGACACAGATGCACCTCACCTATAAAGACTGTAAGCTCATCAGGTGCGTCTCTATAACAGCACTGCTTTGACTAACAAATGTGTCCTATTGCTGTATACACTACCGGTCAAAAGTTTGGGGTCAGTAAGACTTGTAATGTTTTTAAAGAAGTCTCTTCTGCTCATCAAGGCTGCATTTATTTGATAAAAAATACAGAAAAAAACAGTAATCTTGCAAAATGTTATTACAATATAAAATAATGGTTTCTATTTGATATGACTTTCTTTCTTCTGTGGAACACAAAAGATGATGTTTAAAAAAAATTTTCATGCTGTTCTTTCTCATGCAGTGAAAGTGAATGAGGACGAATGCTGTTCAGCTCCAAAAATGACAGAAAGCACCATAGAACTACAACAATAACAAAAATAAAGTAGCTTAGTGTGAAAACTATTCATTTTTATTTTTTGTTTAAATTCATTGAAATTGTCCCCTCTGCTGCAGCTCTTAAATTTATAAAAAAATAAATGTCAATTAATTGCAACTTGTCATGCTAGGCAGGGTTATCATCATTAACTAAAACTATTAAATTGAAATTGAAATAACGCAACAATAAAATATAAATATATATATAAATAATATATAAATATTAGAATTTTCTAATGAAAATTAAAAAATGTTGTCTTGGCAACTGAAATAGTTTGAAGCTGAAGCACTAAAACT
>NW_015632805.1:65777-77262 GCF_001515625.1 Sinocyclocheilus rhinocerous
CTCACAATTCTGACTTTTTCTCTGATTTCTAGATCTTACAATTCTGACTTTTTTCAGAATTCTGACTTTTTCTCTGATTTCTACATCTCACAATACTTTATTTTATTTTTCAGAATTCTGACTTTTTTCTCTGCTTTTCTCAGAATTATGAGTTTATTTCTCGCAATTCTGAGTTTTCACGCGTAGCAGAACTGCGAGAATGTCTGAATTGTGAGACAAGATGTCACAATTACTTTTTTTATTTCTTTATTCCATGGTGGAAACAGGCTTCCATTATAATGTGCATTGGTGAAGCATAATAACTTGTCTATTAGGGAAGTAGATGGTAACCTGCAGGGTTTGTGCTCAGGTGTAACTTCCTGTCGGCGGAGCAGTGTCAGGATTGGCTGAGGAGGATCAGCGCAGTCGTTCGACCGCCGGCGCGGCTGGAGGAGCTCTTCGCCTTCGCCTTCCTCTCGTGTAGCGCCAGCGTCTCCGCAGAGGACAGAGAGGTGCATGATGGGATCTGCCGTGCAGGTACTGGACGTTTGTGTTTTACAGGTTCTTGTCCTTAACTCTTTCCCCGCCATTGACGAGTTATCTCGTCTTTTACAAGAAAACGCTTCGAGTTTTTACGGCTTTCCGTGATTTCACTGTTATACACTTGGGGCGCTATTACGCATCTTCTGAACGAGTACAAAACCTCCCGAACAAAAACACACGTGAACAGGCCAACTTTTTTCAAAAATGCTGGCGGGGAAAGAGTTAAACTGGTTTACTTACCTTTGAACAATGAAGAAGAAATGAACAATGTGTCATGTCGTTCCAAACCTGTATGACTTTCTTTCTTCTGTGGAACACAAAAGATGATGTTTAAAAAAAATTTTCATGCTGTTCTTTCTCATGCAGTGAAAGTGAATGAGGACGAATGCTGTTCAGCTCCAAAAATGACAGAAAGCACCATAGAACTACAACAATAACAAAAATAAAGTAGCTTAGTGTGAAAACTATTCATTTTTATTTTTTGTTTAAATTCATTGAAATTGTCCCCTCTGCTGCAGCTCTTAAATTTATAAAAAAATAAATGTCAATTAATTGCAACTTGTCATGCTAGGCAGGGTTATCATCATTAACTAAAACTATTAAATTGAAATTGAAATAACGCAACAATAAAATATAAATATATATATAAATAATATATAAATATTAGAATTTTCTAATGAAAATTAAAAAATGTTGTCTTGGCAACTGAAATAATTTGAAGCTGAAGCACTAAAACTGGAAATAAATAAAAACTAAAACTCTTGTGTGTTGTGCATTGAAAATAAGGATGAATGCACTGTAATTCTGTTTATCAGGACAATCTTTTGCAATGCTGGCGTTTATGAAGCAACGTGAAATGACAGACCGATGTCTGGCTTGATGCAAAATATACACAAACAAAATCTGGTCAATATTCACGTGATTTTAAGGCCTGGGTGACGTGTGTGTTTTGCTCTGTGTTTGCAGGAGGACACCAGCGGAGGTTCAAGCGAGAGCTGGAGAGGATGGGCTTCGACACACACAGTGCCTGGAGAATCTCCAACATCAACAGCAACTACAGGTGAAACGGCAGAAACACACACACCTCCTCACACCAGGTGAGTGAGTGTGTGTGTGAGTGTGTGTGTGTGTGTGTGTGTGTGCTTCTGATCCCGCAGGCTTTGTGCCAGTTACCCAGAGCAGATAATCGTGCCTGCTGCGGTCAGCGACCAGGAGCTGGAGAACGTGGCAGCATTCAGATCATGGAAGAGGATCCCGGCTGTCGTTTACAGGTGTTTCTCAGTTTGATAAAGGACTGTACTGGGTTCAGTACAAGTTCGGCTCCATTGACAGTGTTAACTTCTGCATAAAACTTCAGCACAATGTTTGTGGCGTCTGGTTACTTCTTTAGAAAAAAAACGACTCTTGTCCTGATTGTGTGAAGTCAGTAAGCACATTAATTACACGCTGAAGGACACTAGAAAGGGATTGCATAACTACCCATAAAACACTGTTTACTCGGAGGAAACTAACTCACAGGAATTATGTTAGTAATGCATTACCAAACATTGTTTAGCTGATTAAATAGAATAATTATTGGTACAGAATAATTAAAGTTCTTTAATAAAAATATGAGCTTCACATTGCTGCTTTTTAACTTTTATAAGGCCTTTAATTTTTATAGGAAACTGCTTTTTAACTTTTATAAGAAATTAATTTTATTTTTTGTGCAAAATTATATTTTCCATTTTAAATTTGACCAAATTGTAAAACATTTAACAAAAATTACATTTTTGTATAGGGCCCTATAATATCCATTTTATTTTATATAGAATTGCATTTTATTTTCCCCCAATTTTTTTCCATTTTAATTTTATTTAAAAAAAAATTTTTCTGGATTCTGTTTTATTGGTAAAATTAAATTTTCAGAAATAAAAAAGCACGTTCTTTGAAATAACTAATTAATTGAAACTATTCATTGAATAAAATTTACATTTATTTGAATCAAATTTAAATGAATTCAATCAAATTTACACATTTCAACAAAAATGTAATAACCAATTTTTTTCCATTTTAATTTTATTTAAAAAATTTTTTTTTCTGGATTCTGTTTTATTGGTAAAATTAAATTTTCAGAAATAAAAAAGCACGTTCTTTGAAATAACTAATTAATTGAAACTATTCATTGAATAAAATTTACATTTATTTGAATCAAATTTAAATGAATTCAATCAAATTTACACATTTCAACAAAAATGTAATAAAAGTTTAACAAAATGTAAATTTTTGGGGTCCTGTAATATCCATTTTATTTTTTTCCCATCTTCTGTTTTATTTTTTGTTTTTCATTTTTCTGGATTTAGTTTTATTGGTTAAATTAAATTTAGTAATAATAAAAGCATGTTAATTGAATTAACTAATTTATTGAAACCATGAAACTTCTACAGTTTAACAACAATAAAAAAAACACACACACACATTTTTAGGACCCTATGATAACTATTTTATTTTTTCCGAAGTTGTTTTATTTTTCTCAAATTATGTTTTCCGTTTTGATTTTTCTGAATTCTGTTTTAATTGTTTAATTAAATTCTAAGAATCAAAAAGCATGTCTAATCAATTAAATTCCTAAAAACATTAACAATTTAGTAATTTATTAACATTTTTGTTAATAAATTATGTATTTTATTTATTTATTTTTTTCAGAAAATCAGTTTTGTCTGTTTTAATTGCTTTGTATTTATGATTTAATGCAAATTTTGGTTATATATTAAAAAAAACATAAAAGGCAATTGAATTAATCTTTTAAAATGTCATGAAACTTGAAATTGAACAATCTCAAAAATCATAGGGCCCTACTTTTAGATTTTCATTGTGCATCACTGTAACCATGATTTTACTTTTTTTTTAAACTGGGACAAATCTATTATGTTCTGATGTAGACTTAACTAGTACTAACAAACTAGTTAATTGTAAATTGTAGTAAATTGTAGAAGTTTCATGGTTTCAATAAATTAGTTAATTCAATTAACACACATTTTATTACTAAATTTTAATTTAACCATTAAAACTAAATCCAGAAAAATTAAACAGAATGTTGGAAAAATAAACTGTTAACTAGTAATCTGTTCACTTTATTAACTGTTTGTATATTAAGAATTTTAATTTAACCATTAAAACTAAATCCAGAAAAAATAAAACAGAATGTTGGAAAAATAAACTGTTAACTAGTAATCTGTTCACTTTATTAACTGTTTGTATATTAACAGACTTATTTAGTGTTAACTGTTAACTTACATCACTAGTAAGCTGTGAACCTGAAATGTTTTTAATGCCTGTCCAATGTTATCTTTACCTTAACCTTTGACCCAGACACCAGAGTTCGGGCGCTGTGATTGGTCGATGCGGGCAGCCAGAGGTCAGCTGGTGGGGTTGGCGTAATGCTGACGATGAGCATTTGGTCCAAGCCATCGCTAAAGCCTGCGTCGCGGATCGGGCTGCCAACACAATTCAATCGAACACAAACACAATCCCCGGTGAGCTCAGTGACTCCGATCCGCACGCAGCCAATGGGAGCGCAGAGGCGGAGCCAAAGGCCACGCCCCCTCAGAGGCTGTTGATAATGGACGCGCGCTCGTACGCGTCTGCAGTAGCCAATCGGGCGAAAGGAGGCGGCTGTGAGTGTCCAGGTAATGCTGCAGAGCTTATGTTTTCAAATAAATGCTAAAAGTATAAAACATTTAAAGGGGTCATATGATGCTGCTAAAAAGAACATTATTTTGTGTATTTGGTGTAATGAAAGTGTCTTAACTTTTATAAAGAATATCTCTTTGGATTTGAGACTTTAGTCTTTGCAAC
Source organism: Sinocyclocheilus rhinocerous (assembly GCF_001515625.1). Lineage (NCBI taxonomy): Eukaryota > Metazoa > Chordata > Actinopteri > Cypriniformes > Cyprinidae > Sinocyclocheilus > Sinocyclocheilus rhinocerous. Next base: position 70,137 of record NW_015632805.1, read on the forward strand.
TTTAAGGATCTTATCTATTCACAAACAGCTTGTAACACTCCAAAGAGAAAGGAAAAATTGAAATCGCATCTTATGACCCCTTTAATCCATGTTCCTCTCTCAAATGCCCTCTGTGCGTCCTCTGTGTAGAGTATTACCCCAGCTGTGAGGTGATGTTCATGGGAATGGCCAACATCCACTCCATCCGGAAGAGCTTCCAGAGTTTGCGGACGCTCTGCGCTCAAGTGCCGGATCCGGTCAAGTGAGTGGACCTGGAAACCACAGCAGCAGACTGCTTAAAGCTGAGAGTTATTTACTGAGCGCAGGCTTGGTTACAGAGACAGTGACAGTCTTGCTTTTATTTAGTGAAGCACGGATTTCGTAATTCTCGTAAATCAATAAACCAATAAATATTGTTATGCTATGGCTGATAACTAATTAATGTCTGATATTGTGAAGCTATACTGTTTCATATAAGTACAATTTATAAATATATATATGTGTGTGTGTGTGTGTGTGTGTGTGTATCTATACACACACACACAATTTATATAATTTATGTAGTTATTATACTTTATATAATACTAAGCAATACTGTTATATAAATAAAATATATTTTATATTGTCCTCATTTGTAAGTCGCTTTGGATAAAAGCGTCTGCTAAATGACTAAATGTAAATATAAAACTGTATAATACAATTCAAGGTGTATATATATATATATATACACACACACACAATTATATAATTATTTGATTATTATTATTATTATATAAAATAATATAGCTTAAAAATGTCAGGCATTTACTTATATATTTGTTATTATTCATAATAACATATTGTTAATTATATATTATACATTATATAATTAAAATTATTGTTAATATTTAGTATTGGAATATATAGAGACATTTTTACATTTATATAACTGTATATCTATACAACTGAATATAATAATTATAATAAATATACTAATAAATATCTTATGCTATTAAACTACTGTTTTATAGCTTAGAATCAGACATTAGTATATTATTATAATTTTTTTTTAATTCTGTGAGTGTGTGCATATATACACACAAAAAATTATTTCAGTCACATTAGTAAAGGTTAAGGTCACATTACTTTTTCAGTTAATAAATATGCACACAGACACTCATTTACAAGCATCGTTAAAGATAAAGTGGATCCTGTTTCTATGATGTTTAATCTTTGCTTTAACCCAAGTTAGTGCTAGGTTTTTAATTATTTAGCGAAAAGGAGCATTCCCTAATGAAATATTTGATATGACCAGTGCTTTGAAACACTAATATGGGCTGATAGCTGGTATGGTTGTGCATCCCTCTGCTGTTGTGTGATCAGCTGGCTGTCGGCGCTGGAAGGGACTAAATGGCTGCAGCATCTGTCTCTGCTGCTGAAGGCGTCTCTGCTGGTGGTGAACGCACTGGATCGGGATCGCAGGCCTGTGCTGGTGCACTGCTCCGACGGATGGGACCGCACGCCTCAGATAGTGGCTCTGTCCAAACTCATGCTGGATCCCTTCTACAGGACCATTGAGGTCTCTCTCACTCACTCACACACACACACTCTCTCGCTCTCTATTTTAGTGCACATTCGGGCGAAACCTGATTGCAAACTGCCGTTTAATTTGTCAACACTTTCTGCGTTTATGGACACAATTAACTTACACTCGCTTTAGGATCTGACAAATATAGTTTTTTCTAAGCTTTACTTTTACTAAACAGAGACTGCACCAAGTTCGAATGTAATATAATATTGTTATATTGTAATATAGCTAAGAAAGATCTCAGTAGCCTTTTGCAACACCGAGATCATGGGTTCGATTCCCAGGGAATGCATGAGCTGAAAAAAAAATATAAACCGAATGCAATGCAAGTCGCTTTGGATAAAAGCATCTGCCAACTGCATAAATGTAAATTAAATTTTTTCTGAAATGGCTTCATAGGGTAAACAGTTGTAGCCTAGTAAATTGAAAAAAGTAAAACACATTTAATCATTTACTTTTTTATGCACCAATATAACGGTACATCATAAAAAAGGGAATATTTACCTGCAAATTATTTTTACTGAAACATTTAAATAAAAAAAATGCCATGTAGGGACTTGGTGTCAATGTAAAAGAATCGTTGAATTAAGTTAGTTATCTTTATTTCTATAGCGCTTTATACAATATAGACTGTTTCAAAGCAGCTTCACAGTAATTAACAGGAAAATAAGAGAATCAGTCTTGCAAACTTAAAAAAAAAAATCTAATTCTGCTATAAAGCAGCTCTAAAAAGACAATAGTGTAATATTCAGCTCAATTCAGTCCAGTGTTGATTCAGTTTAGTTTAATAACTGTAAAGTTTATATTAATTATGAAGTTCAATTCAGGTATAAGCAGCTCTACAGAACAAACACACATCTACGCATCTTAATAAAGTTTTGTTTTTTAACAAACATCATGACATTTTAAATTATGAATATCATTACTTAACATCTTACTCAATTTAACATTTGAACTAACCTTGCTAAAACAAGTTTTAATATTAATAATATTATAAATGCATTATAAATATAAAATATTATTTTATATTTTATAATAATAGTTTTATATATATATATATATATATATACATAAAATATTTAAATATTTAATAGTAATATTTATATAAAATAATATTATGAAATTTTATATATATATCATAAAATTCTTCAAAATATCTTTTTTTTATGTTCAGCATAAGAAAGTTAGTTTTTGGGTGAATTAGGCCTTTAAGGAACTAAACTGATCAGCAACTCTAACAACTAACTCTTTTTGCTATTAAAGTTTAAATTAAATGCACTGGACTTCTGAACCCTTACTTTTAGATTTCACAGAATAAGGAGTCGTCAGTGAATGAATGAATGAATTAAATTGTTTTTGTATGTATAGTTTTATTTGTGTTTTGTTGTTGTGAGGACTATTTGTGCTGTTTGTGTGTTGAGCCTTTTGTCTGAAGACAATTTTTTACCCCACTGGGGATAGACAATAAAGCTTTTGAAATTGAAATTGAATTGTTGTTTTATTTGGTCTGGGCAGGGTTTTCAGGTGCTGGTGGAGACGGAGTGGCTGGATTACGGTCATAAGTTTGCTGAGCGCTGTGGTCACGGTGAGAGCGCAGACGATCTGAACGAGCGCTGTCCTGTGTTCCTGCAGTGGCTCGACTGCGTTCACCAGCTCCAGAGACAGTTCCCCTGCTCCTTCGAGTTCAACGAGGCCTTTCTGGTACTCACTGTCTTTGTTTTGATTAGTGCTCGCTCAGATTCATTATCAGGCCCAGTGGGGTTGATCTTAAACATACACGTTTTCTAGTAATGCAACAAAATTTAAAAAATTTTAATCAAAACACCGGAAATACAGTTTATTTAATAATAGGGCTATGGATATAGCGTGCTAATTTGGTGCAATTTATTATGTGGAATATAACATGTTAAAATAAAGCAATAAGCCCCAAGAAACCGTGGTTTACAGTGAATTTATAACAGCTAAGTGATTAAGGCATTTAATGCAGCGCCCCATCCAGACTTGTCTGATGATCATGATGCAGGACGACTGATTGTGTGATAGAGTCTATTGGAATGCAGTTATTTGAGCCTTAAATTCAAGATATAAGGCAACAAATTCACCCTCTTATATTTATATCATATAGTTTAGCAATATCACACCAGCAAGAGTGCTGTTTTTCCCTAATATCTGCACGATTGCACATGTGATATTGATTTAATAGTTCAGTAAATATTCAGCCAATTTTAGACACAATATTATCAATATTGTCCATTTTAGTTCAAGTAGTTCAAAGCCACAGAAGAACTGCTGTGCATCTCTGATCAACGCACAACAGAATGAATCAGCATTTTTGAATGATTTGAGTGAGCCAGTGATTCATTGACTCGTTCATAAAGACTTGCTTTGTTTCTGAATGAATCTGCTGTTTGTACAAAACGTTTGATTTAATGATTTAGCCAGTGACTCACTGCCACCTACTGGCGATTTTAGTTTCATATTTAGAGGATCATTTAATTTTTTAATAACCCATTTATTTTGATTATTTGTGCAATGCTTAATTTGGAAAATTTCTTTCTAAAGCCACTTTTCGTAATGTCAATTCAGTGCTTTTCCTATTGAACACAATAACAAGTTCAAATAATCTTTTGGGGTGTAATTTCAGCCCAGATTGATGTGCAATTAATTAGATGAATTAATCAGCACATCGTGTAATTTTAATTGCTTGACAGCACTATTTATTAATCAATTAATTAATCATTAAAGTGCCCCTATTATGGATTTTTGAAAATTACCTTTCATGCAGTGTGTAACAGCTCTAAGTGAATGAAAACATCCTGCAAAGTTTTAAATCTGAAAGTGCACCGTGTATAAAGTTATTGTCTCTCAAAGAAACAGTCGACTCTGATTCATTTAAACGAGTCTTTTTTTTTAAATGAATCCCAAGCCGCTTTATGTTGACGTCAACATGAAACATTAGCATATTGCGCGCGCAGACCCGGGAAAACTTGACCGTTTTTTTTTTTTTTACTGCCAAAGGATGAGGCTGTGAAGAATCAATGGTTAAAGTTCATTTTTACATCAATACCACAGCAGTACAGCCCCAACCTTGTGTTGTGTCCCCGTTATTTTACTGAAGACTGCTACAGCAACCGAAATGCGTACAACGCGGGATTCACAGGCCGGTTGTTATTGAAGGAAGGATCAGTGCCCAGTTTATTTGGACCAGCTTCTTCCTCCTCCGAATCACAACCTGTAAGTGTGATTAAAAATTGTTGCTCTCATGTTCTCTGTAGCATGCAAAATACATATTTAGTTGTGTGTGTTGTGTTCGCTCCGCGCGCAGCTTGTAACGTTAGGTCTCTGACTAACCGGCTAACAACAATATCTAGAATGTGTCGATGAATAGTGAATGTTTGTCGTTGTTATTACTTGGAGCTATGATAAAGAATAGAGCAATACGTTGGTGTACAATAAGACTGGGTCATCGGACCAATCAGCGCAGATTAGCGTCACGCAAAGGAGGGGTTTGGAAAATGAATCGTTGAGCGAATCGTTTGGGAGTCGTTGAGCAAGTAAGGTAAAAATAAATGCATATTATAAGACAATGAAAGTGTTTTTTGAGACTTTCATGCATGCATGTCAACCTGTTGTTGGCGACTCCCAAAACCAAAATATGAACCTTTCATAATCCATAATAGGGACACTTCAATAATCAATGCTAAATTGTATGTAAACATTATATTGCATACAAGACGACTTTTTAAAGCAGCACTATGTAACTTTTTCTTTGTTCAAAATTTGCCAAATGTATATAATGAGCGAGTACATCATGAATTCATCTTCCAAACCGCGTTTTTGTCTTATTCCGAATCACTACGGTACACTTATAAGAAGTACTTATATTCGGACTATTGTAGCCTGGTCACCGCTGCGGAGTAACGCATACCTGCGTGAATCGCCAGAGACATACACTTAGAGAAGTAGCTCCGGTTAAAATGTTCTTCCGTGGGATGTGTGCAGTTCTGTTTATTAACCGCTAGAGCGACAAATTTACATAGTGCTGCTTTAATGATATAATTCTGTTTCTACTCCAGTTTATTGTTGAAATATGAACTTATAGATGGTGGCTGTAATAAAAACTATTTTTATAAGCTGAATGTTCCTGTGTCATGACAGCGGCTGTGTTTGTTGCTGCAGGTGAAGTTAGTGCAGCACACATACTCGAGTCTGTTTGGGACGTTCCTGTGTAACAGCGTGAAGGAGCGCGAGGAGCAGCGCGTTCAGGAGAAGACGTGCTCCGTTTGGTCTCTGCTGCGGCCCGCCAACACTTCCTTCCACAACATCCTGTACTCGCCGCGCTCCGAGACGGTACCGCACTCACATAACATCTGAAATCATGTCTGCTGCTCTGTTATCAAATACACACTACCGGTCAAAAGTTTGGGATCAGAACGATTTTTTATGTTTTTTTTACAGGAGTCTCTTCTGCTCATCAAGGCTGCATTTATTTGATCAAAAATACAGGAAAAAATGTAATATTGTGAAATATTATTATGATGTAAAATAACGTTTTTCTATTTTAATATACATTAAAATGTAATTTATTCCTGTGATGCGCAGCTGTATTTTCAGCATCATTACTGCAGTCTTCAGTGTCACATGATCTTCAGAAATCATAATAATACACAGAAATAAATGACAGTTTAACAGATATTCACATAGACAACAGCTATTTTAAATCATAATAATATTTCCAAATTTTTACTGTATTTGTGATCAAATAAATGCAGCCTTGGTGAGACTTCTTTCAAAAACATGAAAAAATCTTGTTGACCTCAAACTTTTGAATGCTAGTAGTGACCTACTTAGATGATCAAAACACCACTTTAAATGCTGTGGTGTCTATCTAGGCAGCTCACCAGGTTTTGAATCTCTCCATCTCCGTCAGGTTTTGCACCCGGTGTGTCACGTGAGGAATCTGATGCTGTGGAGTGCCGTCTACCTGCCAGACTCCGCCCCCTCCACGCCTTCTGACGAGTCATGTGTGCCAGACTCCGCCCCCTCAGCCTCGCCCGAGGACTCACCTGTGAACAGGTAAACGAGACGTGACATACGTGTTTGTGTGTGCTGCATTTCCTTTTCCAAACACATTTTCAGCATCAACCATGTTTACATGCATCTGGGTAATGTGGTCACATGATGCATACTTATTTATGCGTTAGTAACTCTTTTAGTCGAAAGGAACTTAAAATAAAGCAATAAGCCCCATGAAGCCGTGGTTTACAGTGAATTTATAACAGGTAACACTCCAAAGAGAAAGGAAAAAATGAAATTGCATCATATGACCCCTTTAAAAAGAAGAGCATTTATTTAAAATAGAAATTTTTTCTAACAATATACACTAGCGTGTTTGGGGTCAGTAAATTGTTATTCTTTCTTTTTTCTGAAAGAAATTAAAACTTTTATTCAGCAAGGATGTGTTAAATTGTTAAGAAGTGATAGCAAAGATTTATATTGTTAGAAAAGATTTATATTTTGAATAAATGCTGTTCTTTTTAACTTTTTATTCATCAAAGAATCTTGAAAAAAGTATCACAG
>NW_015632805.1:77300-81874 GCF_001515625.1 Sinocyclocheilus rhinocerous
ATATTAAAATAGAAACCATTATTTTATATTGTAATAACATTTTGCAATTTTACTGTTTTTTTCTGTAATTCTGATCAAATAAACACAGCCTTGATGAGCAGAAGAGACTTCTTTAAAAAACATTACAAGTCTTACTGATCCCAAACTTTTGACCGGTCGTGTATATTACAGCCAGGTTGTTACAGTTAACCAGAACCATTAAAAAACATTTGTTACCTGAAATAAAATGACCTTTAAAAAGTATATAAAAAACCTTAATCTTAAACTTAATTTATCCGCTAGTTGCAAAGATAATACTTAGATTTGCTTAGCTTTGATCACAGAAATAAATGACAGTTTAACAGATATTCACATAGACGCATTTAAGGCAGTGTTATTTTAGTATCACTGAGATATTCATATTTCAATATAAATTTTTTTAACTCAATACTCATTATCATTTATGCAATGTTGAATCAAAATATTTTTTATAATGATCTTTTTGAGGTGATAATTTCTCAGCCAAAATTGATGTGGAATTAATTTGATTAAGCGGCACATCATTTGATTAATAAGATAAAAAATTGTAATCGCTTGACAGCCCTGTTTTTTTTTTTTACATTTTAATATTAGTTTGTTTTAGTAATTTCATTGCGTTTTTGTCGTTTTTTTTTACTGTTGTCTATATAATTTTTATTTCAGTTTAAATTTGAGTTATATTAGTTTTTTATTTCAGTTTGTTTATTTTCTTTTTAGTAAAAAAACATATTTTTTAGTGTTTTATTTATTTATTTTTTTTAGTTAACCCTGATTTTAAAGTTTATATTTTTGTCAGTTCACGCATTCCCTCGAAATCAAACCCAATTTCGTTAATATTTAAAATTAGTTTTTATTTGTATATTTTCCATTTTCATTTTAACTTCAGTTAAAGTTTTACACAATGTTATTGCGTTTTTGTAAATAAATTTTTAAAAATATTTGAAAATGTAGTATACATTTTTTGTTATTTTACTAAATCAAGTTAAATTAAGTTAAAATTAGAAATAATGCTTTGGCAAAAACCTGAAATAAAAAAAGAAAAGCTTTTTATATTTTAGTCAAGTTAATGTTTATTTTATTTCAAGTAACAAAATGTTTTATGGTTTTAGTTTTAGTTAACTATAATAAATATGCAGAAATGCTAACATAAATTGCTTACGTAAAAGTTTAAATAATATTTGTTAAAAATGACCACATTTTCATTAATATTGGAACATTCAAGTGCATGTAAACACGATCGTTCTCTGATTATGAATTGTGTGATTTACAGTTGTTGTTTTTTTCAGGTTACCAAAGACACGGTCGTACGACGACCTGCCCTCGTCCTGTGAGGGTTTGACCCCAAACCGCCGCAGCAGCGACCCAAACCTGAATGAGAAGTGGCATGACCGCCTGCTCGCATTAGAGATCAGCGTGACGACAGAAGCCTGCGGAAACCACACGCAGATGTCAGAACGAGGAGGCCTGGATCAGAGACTCGGCCTAAACACGAACGTTTCTGATGAACTAAACTCCGATCGTCCAGAAAATGGGGCGGAGCTTTCTGTGACTGACGGCCAAATGCAAAACACACAGCATCTTCTGAAAAACACGCCTGCCTTCGATATCCCAGAGGAATCGGCTCTGAATGAGAGCAACAGTGAGGACCGAACGCTCGAGTCGGAAGAAAAACGCCCACCTGCATCCCAGCATCCTTCGCAAACTAACGAAAACATTGAATTAACACCAGACGGACTGCTTCTAGATAACTGTACTATTACCCATGATTCTTCAGAATGTAGCAGCCAGTCTTCCATGGAAAGTTCTTCCAGTCCAAACCACACAACTCAGACTCTTAATGGCGTCTGCTCACCTTCCCAGCATCCCGTTCATCCTCTTTTTCCGTCGGCTGATCGGGACGCAGCGGGAGACGCTTCTCCGACGTCGCCCCACAAGCGTCCGCTGGGTGTTTCCGGGCGTTTATCGGCGTTAGGGCACCTGGATAAGGACGGCTTGAGTCTGCACAGTGATGCTGTACAGGTGCGTCTGCGGCAGATGGAGGCGGGGCATCAGCTGCAGGTGGAGACGCTGAAGAAACAGGTGCAGGAGCTCTGGAGCCGTCTGCATGTCAACGGGAAGCTGGTGAGGAACAAACACACGTTACGCGTTTAGTGATAACAAATCGCATGAGTGTAATTAAATGCTATGAAAATAACTTAATTCACATTTTTTATTTAATTAAGGTCTGTTCACAGTCACACTAAGGACGATAACTATAAACATAGTAATAATAATCGTTCTAACTCTAAGAGAATAGCAGAGTCCACACCACAACTATAACAATAATGACACGGAGGGGTTATATGTGACCCTGGACCACAAAACCAGTCATAAGGGTCAATTTTTTAAAATTGAGATTTATACATCATATGAAAGCTGAATAAATAGCTTTCCATTGATGTATGGTTATGATAGGACAATATTTGGCTGAGATATAACTATTTGAAAATCTGGAATCTGAGGGTGCAAAAAAATCTAAATATTGAGAAAATCATCTTTAAAGTTGTTCAAATGAAGTTCTTAGCAATGCATATTACTAATCAAAAATTAAGTTTTGATATATTTACGGTAGGAAATTTACAGAATATCTTTACGGAACATGATCTTTACTTAATATCCTAATGATTTTTGGCATAAAAGAAAAATCTATAATTGTGACCCATACAATGTATTGTTGGCTATTGCTACAAATATACCCCAGCGACTTAAGACTGCTTTTGTGCTCCAGGCTCACATATTGTAAAGATATCACTTTCAGAGCAATTTTTTTCCCCAGCTGATGAACGAAAAAAAAAAAAAACCCTGACAGCCAATCAAGCGTTTAAAGCGGCAGTCGACAAAACTGCAGTGCGCGTTTAGAATAAACAGAATGTTATCATCCATTGGTGTAGACGCTAATATAGTTATTGTTATAGATATCTGTGTATTGTCATAGTTGTTATTATAGTTATTGGTATAGATCTTGTTATAGATCCATTATAGTTATTATAGTTATAGTTAGCTCTATAGTTATCGTTACAGATATTTTTATTGTTATAGTTATTGGTATAGATTCTGTTGTAGTTATTATAGTAATAGTTAGCTCTATAATTATCATTATAGTTATCATTATAGACATTGTTACTGTTATCTTTCCAGTTATAATTACAGTTATTGCTATAGTTATTGTTACAGATATTATTGTTATTGTTATTATATTTATCGTTAGTTATAGTTTTCGTTATAGTAATTATTATAGTTATCAGTATAGATCCCATTATAATTATTATAGTTATAGTTAGCTCTATAGTTATTGTTATTGTTATGTTTATTGTAGTTATCATTACAGTTATCGTTATAGATATTATTACTGTTATCTTTACTGTTATCGTTACAGTTACTGCTATAGATATCTTAATAGTTATTACAGTTATTGCTATAGTTATTGTTACAGATATTGTATTTATCATTATAGTTATCTTTGCAGTTATAGTTATTATTATAGTTATCGGTATAGATCCCGATATAGTTAGCTCTATAATTATCATTATAGTTATCATTATAGACATTGTTACTCTTATCTTTACAGTTATCATTACGGTTACTGCTATAGTTGTCTTTAAAGTTATTACAATTATTGCTATAGTTATTGTTACAGATATTATATTTATCGTTATAGTTATTTTTGCAGTTATAGTTATCGGTATAGATCCCGTTATAGTTAACTATATAGTTATTGTTATAGATACTGTTACAGTTATATTTATAGTTATCCTATAGTTAGTTACAAATATTGTTAGATTTATAATATTTATCCTTGTAGTTATCATTACAGATATTGTTACAGTTATAGATCTTGTTATAGTCATAGTTAATATCATGGTTATTGTTATAGATCTTTTTATAGTTAGTGTTTTTGTTATCATTATAGTTATAGTTATTGTTGTAGTTATAATTATTGTTATATATATTAATTACAGATAGCATTATAGTTAGTTTATTATAATTATTATTAATTATTGTTATAGATATTATTTTAGATATAGTTAGCATTGTAGTTATTATAATTATTGTTACAGAGATTATTTTAGTTACAGTTAACGTTATAGTGTTTGTGGTGTAAACGGACTTTGTCAGCGGTGAATCTCAGACTTCCTGTTCCTGTGTGCCGCAGACGTCTCTGCCGGACGGGGAGAATAACATGGAGTCGGGCTGTTTGCAGTGCTGCGGGAAAACCGATCTCTTGTCCGAGTCCAGCTGGGAACAGATCGAACAGCAGGAAGCAGAGGTGAGCGGATCAGACGATCAACACAGTTAAAGGGGTCATCGGATGCAAAATTCACTTTACATGTTGTTTGAACATAAATGTGTGTTGGCAGTGTGTGTACACATCCACTCTATAATGATAAATATCCACCCAGTGTTTTTTTTTTTAAATCCCTATTTTAAAATCCCCTTTCTCAAATCAGGCTGTTCTGAGATTCCTGTCAGAATGACGTAGTTCTGCACAGGCCCCTCCCACGATAGTTGATTGACAG
>NW_015632805.1:82274-84313 GCF_001515625.1 Sinocyclocheilus rhinocerous
GACCCGCCCTGAGTGAGCTGTCATCAGTCCACCATTGTGCAGGGGAAGACAAGAACATCTCACACATTGAGGTGTTTTGTTGCTGGATGTAATAATGAACATAGCAGTCGTCATTTACTCCCGACATCTGAGCCGCTGAAGACGCAGAGGATTAACGTTACTTTCGTTTTGGTGGGTGTTTGTGGGGTTAGTTCGTTAGCGTTTTCCCTCTTTCCCTCCCTTTTCTTCGCTTGTAAATGCCCGTGCGCATTTTACTTTCACTTTCGAATTGGCGTCAATTCAGCGTCAATTGATTGAGTGGAAAACAACAAAACAATACAATGACAAACTCACTTATATTAAACATAGAATGTTTAATTTATTTAACAAAACGAATAAAAATACACCATGCTGTAGGCCTGATATGAAGTAAGGAATAATTGACTTCGATCCGTCAAATTCTTAGAAAATAATGCACACTCGAGGTGGTGATGTGGCCACGATGCGAAGCGGAGTTACACCGCACCACCTCGGGTGTGCATTATTTTCTAATACTTCAACGGACCGAAGTCAATTATTCCGCTTCTACTACGTTTGCCACACCTCAAGACATCGATCAGATTATATATTTCAAGGCAGTTGTCCGGTTTTTGTACTTAAAACGCTATTGTGAGTAGGACTAATTTATTACGCATCTCATCCAACGCCTCCGTTGCTAAAAAAAACGTAATTTTAGACCTAGGCTTGAGCCGTTGATAGCAGACTAATGCAGCTATTAACTTAGTTATTAGAGAGAGAGAGATTACCTCTGTGAGTCTGTGCGTCTCTCTAAAGTGTTCGGCTACAATGTCTCTAGTAATAGTGAAACTTTAAGTTAATTTTCTTCACGAACAGCGGCGTTGTTGTTACCTCGCTTGTGAGAAATCATGTAGTTTTTAAGTTGTTAAACTAGCTAACAACATTAGCGCGCATGTTAATGTGTGTGCAAACTGTATCAATTATTCCGCTTCTACTACGTTTGCCACACCTCAAGACATCGATCAGATTATATATTTCAAGGCAGTTGTCCGGTTTTTGTACTTAAAACGCTATTGTGAGTAGGACTAATTTATTACGCATCTCATCCAACGCCTCCGTTGCTAAAAAAAACGTAATTTTAGACCTAGGCTTGAGCCGTTGATAGCAGACTAATGCAGCTATTAACTTAGTTATTAGAGAGAGAGAGATTACCTCTGTGAGTCTGTGCGTCTCTCTAAAGTGTTCGGCTACAATGTCTCTAGTAATAGTGAAACTTTAAGTTAATTTTCTTCACGAACAGCGGCGTTGTTGTTACCTCGCTTGTGAGAAATCATGTAGTTTTTAAGTTGTTAAACTAGCTAACAACATTAGCGCGCATGTTAATGTGTGTGCAAACTGTATGTGCGTCTGTGTGGAAGAGAGAGCGGGAAAAATAAGAGTTTGTGCTTTCCGTACATAATAAAAAACATGGAAATGATCTGTGGTTTTTATCCCACTATTTACTATATTTATTTGTTTGGCCGGTGTCGTTGTGGGTTTTGGTTCTTTTGCTGTTTTAGGCTGTAAGGACCTTTGAAATAACTCAAATCATTTGGTGAAGTGATATGAACATGTAATGCAGTCAAGAGCTGCCTGGAACTACTTTCCCTGAAAATAATATTGCACACCTTAGCACATATTGCACACGCTTTCTCACGTGATTAACACCGTCAACACTGACTATCACAGCAAGCCTAGTGTGAACGTGACCTGATGTGGTTCATTTTTCTAATGCTTGTTGTGTTTGTGGTCATGTGACGCAGTGGTTCTCGGGTCACGCGGCGTCTCGCTGCTATGAGTGCGAGAGGACGTTCTGGCTGGCGGCGAGGAAGCATCACTGCAGGTGATCAGTCAGTGTGTGTGTGTGTGTGAGTGAGTGTGTGTGAGTGAGTGTGTGTGTGTGTCTGTGTGAGTGTGTCTGTGTGAGTGAGTGAGTGTGTGTGAGTGTGTCTGTGTGAGTGAGTGTGTGAGTGAGTGTGTGTCTGTGTGAGTGAGTGTGTGTG